>NC_057795.1:397102154-397281994 GCF_018294505.1 Triticum aestivum | reverse complement strand
GCTCACTGTTCATCCAATCGATCGGCTTCAGTTAGCAGCAGTAGCGAAGGAATCGCTCCATCGGGTTCAGTTAACAGCCATCGATCGATCCCTCGGGTTCAGTAACGCGTAGCCTACAGTGCAATCGCTCGGGTTTAGTTAGAGCCCAACGCCTCACTCGGATTTAGTTAGAGCCAACACCTCGCACACACGCGCGTACCTGTACGAGAGAAACGCGCATCGCTCTCCCACCGTAACCGGCAACTCCCCAAAATTTTCCTCCCCCCTCACTTCTACCACGGGTTTTTCCGTCATGGACGGCCCAAAGAATGTCATGCAGCCGCGTCTCCGGCCCGCCAGGACGAAAAGCCCATTTTATGTCATGATTTTTTTTCATAGAAGTAGGAGCCCACCACATCTATGATGATACCGGGTTTTGTCACAATTATCGTCATAGAAGTGTCGTATGTATGACAGAAAAAAATTTCGTTCGGCCCAAAATGTCACGGATGTGTCTTTTTTTTGTAGTGATGACGGCTGTCCTCGGCCACCATGATGAACATGACCTAGATCTGTTATCTGGCCGCACACAAGAGATAGCGCATGTGACCGCCCTGGCCCTAGAGCTAGAGCAGACTGCATCGTCCAAAGACGGGAATCTAAACTCCGCCGTGGAGGACATAGATTCAGCGGCGCTTGAGCCGCACACAGACCCAACATCAGGTTGGGCTTGTGTTACCGGAACCTCGGACTCGTCTCCGGCCATTGGTTCCAGATCATGTGCTCCCGCGTCCATCGATCCTGATTGGGCGCCAGTCCTGGACTTCAGCTCCGCGGACATCTTCCAGCACTCGCCTTTTGGCGACATATTAAACTCATTAAGGTCCCTCTGCTTGTCAGGAGACCCTCGGTCGAGCTATGTCCGGCTCGAGTGGGAAGCGGACGACGAAGAACTATGTTCCCCACCCACCACCCACTTTATTGCCACTGTCGAGGACTTAACCGACATGCTCGATTGCGGCTCCGAAGACATCGATGGTATGGATGACGATGCCGGCGAAGAGCAGGCACAAAAACCACCACCTTTAGGGCAGTGGACAGCTACATCGTCATACGATATATACATGGTGGACACACCAAAGGAGAATGAGGTCGACGGTGATAACAACATGCCCGTCAATGAACCTCCTAAGCGCCGGCATCCCAAGCACCGACCTCGATTCAGGAAAAAGAAAAACAGGAACATTGTCGCAGACCGCAACAATAATCTGAACCAAGCCGAGGACCCCGTAGACCCAGTGCTGGAGCAGGGCGTGCGAGAGGACGGCAAACACAGCCCGGAGACGTTGCCTAATCACAACGATGCCGAAGATAGCAACTATCAGCCTCACTGTAAAGAAGAGATTGGCCTGGGCGACGACGAATTCATCATCCTAGAAGAACCATTAGAACAAGAACGCCTCCATCAAAGGCTTATCGCCACTGCAAGGAGCCTGAAGAAGCAGAAGCAGCGGCTTAAAGCCGCACAAGATATGCTCAATGACAGATGGAATGAAGTGCTAGACCCGGAGGAAAAATACGACGGTAATCGCAAACAAAGAGCTATCCCAAACGTAAGCTGCTGCCCGAATTCGACGACGAGGCTATTGTGCCTATACCTCTGAAAAACAATACGGACGACTGGTCGGACCGACCACCTTGCGGTCGCGACAGAGCAATTAGCAATGCCGTACATAAGCCCGCACCCCCTCCCTGCAAAGGAAGGAAGGATGCAGTCCAAGACAAGAAACACGATCTACGTGAGGACCTGGACAAAAAAGCTGGCAAAACCAGGTCCATCTATGGATCTAGGGAATGTGCTCCTACACGGGATCATGATCATCAAATAAAATATGCTGGCCACTTACCAGCTTGGAACCAATACCCAACAATGCAAAAGTCAGACCAAATCCACGACACAGCCAGATACAGGGGTGCCGCACACCCCCTATGCTTCACCGATGAGGTACTGGAACATGATTTTCTAGAAGGGTTCAAACCTGTAAACATTGAGGCATATGATGGAACGAAGGACCCCGCGGTTTGGATAGAAGACTTTATTCTTCACATCCACATGGCTCGCGGAGATGATCTCCACGCCATTAAATATTTACCCCTCAAGCTAAAAGGACCAGCTCAACACTGGCTGAAAAGCCTCCCCGAAAATTCCATCGGAAGCTGGGAAGAACTTGAGGATGCTTTTTGGGCCAATTTCCAAGGGACCTATGTCCGGCCTCCGCACGCAGACAATCTAAGCCACATAATCCAACAACCAGGAGAATCAGCCCACAAGCTTTGGAACAGGTTTCTCACTAAGAAGAACCAAATTGTCGACTGTCCGGACGTCGAAGCCTTAGCAGCCTTCAAACACAGTGTCCGGGATGAATGGCTGGCCAAACACCTCGGCCAGGAAAATCGAAGGACAATGCCTGCCCTAACTACACTCATGACCCGCTTTTGCACGGGCGAAGATAGCTGGTTAGCACGTAGCAGCACCAGTGATCCCAGCACATCCGAAGTCAGGGATGGCAATGGAAAACCACGACGCAACAAAAACAAACGTCGGAACAATGAAGAAAGCCCGAACAATACAACGGTAAACGCCGGATTCAGGGGCTCAAGACCTGGTCAATGGAAGAAGCCATTTAAAGGCAACAAGGGCAGTCCATCTAACCTGGACAAAATCCTGGACAGGCCCTGCCAGATCCAGGGCACTCCTGATAAACCAGCTAATCATACCAACAGAGAATGTTGGGTCTTCAAGCAGGCCGGCAAACTCAACGTCGAACACAAAGGGAAGGGACCTCAGAGTGAAGACGAGGACGAACCTCGCCAGCCAAACACGGGGGGGGGGGCAAAATAAATTCCCACCGGAGATCAAAACAGTGAACATGATCTATGTCACTCACATCCCAAAGTGGGAGCGCAAGCGCGCACTCTACGACGTCTACGCCGTTGAGCCCGTCACCCCCAAGTTCAACCCATGGTCGGCCTGTTCGATCACCTTTGATCCGACTAGTATCCATCATGGAGGTTCGGCTGCCCTAGTGCTTGATCCAATAATCGACGGATACCACCTCACTCGAGTCCTCATGGATGGCGGCAACAGTCTCAATCTGATATATTAGGACACCGTCTGCAAGATGGGGCTAGACCCGTCAAGAATCAAGCCAAGCAGCACTATCTTTAAAGGAGTTATACCGGGCATGGAAGCCCGCTGCACTAGCTCTCTAACATTGGATGTTGTATTCGGCTCACCGGACAACTTTTGAAGCGAAGAACTAATCTTCGACATTGCTTCGTTCCGAAGCGGCTACCTTTATCTACTCGGAAGAACAGCCTTCGCCCATTTTAATGCAGTCCTGCATTATGCTTATCTAAAACTCAAAATGTCTGGACCTCGTGGCGTCATTATGGTCAGTGGAAATATGGAGCGCTCTCTCTGCACAGAGGAATACATGGCGGCTATAGCAGTCGAAGCACAAAACAGCCTATTCAAACCGAACAGCTCATCGGTCATCAAGACCGCAGACACAGCTAAACGTGTCTGTCGCACAACTCAGTGCGGCAGCTTAGATAAACCTGAGCTTGATTAGCAGCTACGCCCCCATCGACCGCCCCATAAGGAGATATACTCAAAATTCCTTGGGAGGCTTCGGGTGCACTCTCCACACAAAAGGCCCATAGTTCGGCTCGACCCTATTCGGACCCTAGTAGTTATCCTTCACGGTTCATTAAAACGAACCAGCTTTACTCATGACCACATCAGATTCTTTTACCTGGTCTCTTTTCCTTTTTTTTACAGATGGCCATCATACTATACCCTTCAAGGACACCTCACAATGGAGAGAAAGGTGCAGACGTGCAGCAGGGCCCCGCATTAAGGTTTCTTTTTTAGATCAAGACCCTGTGTAAAGCTTTTTTTATCTCTTGTTGTTTTATACTTTCCTAGCATGTAAAATGTCCAAGAAAGATACCGGCATCATCTGTAAACATATGGCTCGCCGTACTAAAGTGAATGTTATAGAAGGAGCCCGGTTCGTACTATGTTTTGAGATTTATGCTCTCACCACCCGCGCTTTTCCCCCATGTTGGATTGCCACATGTACCTTGATACCATGGGTTTATCACCAGGGGCTGTATCCAGCCCGGTGTATATTGTAAAGTCCGAACACCTATAGGGAGTATTCAGCGTCGCGAGTTTGGCCTTATATGCATCATCTCTGAATCATGTCTTTGGTCAATAGTTGGGTTGCTCGGCTCCTGTGCTTGCTACCTTACGTTCCGCTATATCGGCTAGGGTAGTAAAGGGAGAACTACTGCGATTGTGTCTCGGCTAGCCCGGATGAGCACCTTAGTAGAGAAAGCCGAAAACTGACCGTCATGATGCGGCGAGAGCTAGTCAACCACTCGATGACTCATCGGAATCTTCGCGATTCCATCTGTGTTAAACGAAGGACTGTTATTCTGGTCAAGTATAGAATCGCACCGTATGCGGATAACCGCAGACATACCAGGGGCTATATAGTAGCCCCACCGTCAAACTCCAATGGCTAAGTGAAAGTGTTAAAGCTCTATAGTCCGATTGCCTTGTTCGCCGCACTAACACCTCCTTCGCGGACCAAGACATTGGGTCAAGTGTGATCAAGTGCTTTTCCAAACACCCCTGCATTATACGCAAGGGGGCTGAAGCCAACGACTGCAAACTTTCAGATTGAATATAATAAGACGGCCGCACATGAGGCATTATAACTTTTTGGGCAAAAAGTATAAAAACATAGCCTTAAATGTATCATAATATGGTTATTACAATTTTGATACACCTCACTCGAACATAAGATTTTCGAGCACTGACCCTCTATTCAGCGGGCCCCCTCTAGGACATCTTCAAAGTAATGTTCTGGCATGTTAAGGTCCTTGCCTTTGGGTGGACTCTGCGCTGCAATATTGGTGGCCGTCATCTTCGCCCAGTATATCTTGACACAGGCAAGGGCCATCCGTGCACCTTCTATGCACGTTGACCGCTTCACAGCATCGATACGCGACACCACATTAACAAGTCGCCACACCAAACCGAAATAACTATCTGGAATGGGTTCAGTTGGCCATAGCAGGGCTATGACGTCCTTCATGGCAGTGTCAGACATCCTGTGGAGCTCGGCCCATTGGGCCATCTGTTCGTTCAACAGTGGACGCTTCGGCGTGTCAAATTGCGACCAAAATAGCTTTTCCGTTGCATGTCCTTCTTGCGTGTGGAAAAACTGATTCGCATCGGCAGCACTCTTCGGCAGGTCCATAAAGGGGTCCGGAGAACTCCACAGTTGAGTAAGCGGCGCATACTTCAGATCGTCAAACTTAGTTTGCAACAAAAAGGGCTTACCAGCCGCGATCTCCCCAGCTTGTCGGATCTCCTCCCGAGCTGCTCTAGACTCAGACCGAGCTTCCTTCGCCTCTTGTAAGGCCTTGTCCAGTTCAGTCGCTTTGTCTTTGTTATCTGTCTCCAGATCTTGGCATCGGCTAGTGGCATTCTTCAACTCAAGTGCCATGGTGGATATCGTCTCCTCGCACTGACGCCGAGCGGTCTGCTCCACTTTTAATTCGGCGGCTGTCTTTTCGGCAGCTGCATTACTCATCCTGGCCTGCTCCTTAGCCCGGACAAGTTCCACCCGAAGGGTCTCAATGGCGACGGCACTATCTGCAGTTATGCATATGCAAATTCTCAGTATCACGCTCATTTTACAATACTAGCATGTACCAAGTGCCCCAGAGACATATCTTGCGCCTCGTCGAGCCGCCTGTTCATAAGCGTGATGTCATCATTCGTCACATCAACTTTCTGCTTCAAATGTGCTACCTCGATAGCTTGAGCAACCCCCACGGATGTAACAACCTGTGTTTCAATTAGTCATATAATTTCCTGGGCATATATTTGATCCTCTGATCGCATTCCTTCGGATGTCAACCAGAGTCTCAAGGGCTACTATCCATACACAGGTGCAATTTGCACTTACAATATAACTGAAATTACACTACGTACCTCAAAGCCTCTTAGTAGGCTAGAAAAGGCTTCATTCAATCCGCTTTTCGCGGACCGAACTCTTTCTAACACCGTACCCATTAAGCTACGATGTTCCTCTAAGACGAAGGCATGTTGCAAAATGTCCATCAAAGCATCCGGCGTCCCTTGGACACCTGATAGTCCGGGACTTTTGTTGTTCCCTGTAGGGGCCACACACCCCAGACACTGGGCAGCCGGAGTATTACCTTGGGACCCGGTCCTCGATGTCCCTTGCGCCGCTTGTAGATCGGGAAGGATCCTTTGGGACGACACCTCGGCGTAGCCTGCCTCATCATGCAGGGAGATCTGTGGAGGCGTCTCGCTCTCCATCATCTCCGGAAGTAGATCCCCCGAAGAGGAGGACTGTTGAGGAGGGCTGCATGCCGGACTACAAACATGAGTTTAAAATATTACCCTTTTAGCCAGGAAAGAACGAGACATGTTTAAAACACCCGGATTCACTTACGATGCGGCTGAAGGCCTATCTTTGCGGGGTGAATGCATGTTAATATCACCCCCTGACTGGGATACCTTCCCCCGCTTACGAGATTCTCTTTCCGAGTCTTCGGAAGCGGCCATTTTCTTTCCATGAGGAGAAGGGATGTCAGTTTGCCCCCCGTCCACCTTTGGAAGTGGCAGTTCTAATCTCCCCAGACGAACTGCCTGGTGAGCCTCCAGAGTGGAAGCTGCCTTGGGCCTCTTCGTCCTCTTCTTTATCTCCCCCCCCCCCGGGACTTGATACAGCACCT
This sequence comes from Triticum aestivum, assembly GCF_018294505.1. NCBI lineage: Eukaryota > Viridiplantae > Streptophyta > Magnoliopsida > Poales > Poaceae > Triticum > Triticum aestivum. The sequence continues at coordinate 397,275,169 of NC_057795.1, read as the reverse complement.
GCGGGAGTCCTGGATTAGGGGGTCCTCGGACAGCCGGACTATGTACTTGTGCCGGACTGTTGGACTATGAAGATACAAGATTGAAGACTTCGTCCCATGTCCGGGTGGGACTCTCCTTTGCGTGGAAGGCAAGCTTGGCAATTCGGATATGTAGATCTCCTTCTCTGTAACCAACCCTGTGTAACCCTAGCCTCCTCCGATGTCTATATAAACCGGAGGGTTTAGTCCGTAGGACAAGAACAATCATAATCATAGGCTAGCTTCTAGGGTTTAGCCTCTACGATCTCGTGGTAGATCAACTCTTGTAATACTCATATCATCAAGATCAATCAAGCAGGAAGTAGGGTATTACCTCCATCAAGAGGGCCCGAACCTGGGCAAACATTGTGTCCGCCGCCTCCTGTTACCATTAGCCTTAGACGCACAACTCGGCACCCCTACCCGAGATCCGCTGGTTTTGACACCGGCATTGGTGCTTTCATTGAGAGTTCCACTGTGTCGTCACGATAAGGCTTGATGGCTCCTTCAACCATCCACAGCGATGCGATCCAGGGTGAGGTTTTCCTCCCCGGACAGATCTTCGTATTCTGCGGTTTCGCACTGCGGGCCAACTCGCTTGGCCATCTGGAGCAGGTCGATAGCTACGCCCGTGGCCAGTAGGTCAGGTTTGGAAGCCTGAACTACACCACCGACATCCGCGGAGACTTGATCTTCGACGGATTCGAGCCCATGACAGGTGCGCCGTACAGTCACGATGAACATGACTTAGATCTGCCATCAGCCGATGTTCAGGAGAATGCACCTGTAGTTGCCTGGGCTCTAAATCCGGAGCAGGCCGTGCCGTCCGAGGATGGGTGGATAGACCCCTCCATGGAGGTCACACACTCATCAGCGATAGAGCCGAACATAGACTTCCCTCGAATGAGGTCAGTGTCACCGGACCCGCAGACTCGTATCCGGCCATAGGCTTCGAACTGCGCGCATCCGTGCCTATCGAATCCGATTGGGCACCGATCATGGAGTTTACCTCCGTAGATATCTTTCAGCACTCGCCCTTGGGTGACGTACTAAATTCACTGAAATCTCTCTCCCTGTCAGGAGACTCTTGGCTGAACTATGTCCGGCTTGAGTGGGAAGCGGACGACGAAGAAATTTGTTACCCACCCACCACCCACTTAATAGCCACTATCGACGACTCAACCGACATGCTTGATTTTGACTCCGAAGACATCGACGGTATGGACGACGATGCCGGAGAAGAACAGGAACCACCGCCCAAAGGGCGCTGGACAGCCACCTCATCATATAATATATACATGGTGGACACACCCAAATTAAACAACGGCGAGGAACAGAAGGATGCAACGGAGGATAATCCTCTCGAGAAGCAACCAAAGCACCGACGACGGCGCTGCTCTAAATCCCGCCACAGCAAAAACAGTGATAACAACGCAAGAAAGAATAATACCCCAGTCAACTCCAAAGGCAACGATGACCCCATGGACCCAGCGATGGAGCAAGATGAGCCAGGGGACGACGAACATAGTCCGGAGCCGCTGTCCGATCACAGCGACGCCGAGGGTAAAACTCATCAACCTGTCTCCGGAGAGGAGAACAGTCCGGACGACGATGCATTCATCATCCCGGAAAAGCACTTGGAACAAGAGAACCGCGCAGGATACGCTCAACTTCAGATGGAACAAAGTGCTTGACACCAAGGAAAAATACGGTGGCGATCGCCACACAAGAGCTACCCAAAGTGCAAGCTGCTGTCCGAATTCGATGACGAGGATATAGAGCCCATTCTGCCAAAAAATAATATGGCTGATCTGCCTGACCGACTACCCCGTGGCCGCGACAGGGCAGCTAATGACGCCGCACACAAGTCAGCACACGATTTACGTGATCACCTGGACAAAAAAGTCGGTATGGCCAGGTCCATCTATGGATCTAGGAAGCATGCTCCAGCGCAGGATATGGCCACCAAAACAATTATACTGACCGAATACCATCTCGGAATCAACACCAAACACTACAACCGTCAGACGCATGCCATGACACATCCAAATACATGGGTGCCGCACACCCCCTGTGCTTCACCGATGAGGTGCTGGATCATGAATTTCCAGAGGGATTTAAACCCGTAAACATAGAGGCATATGATGGAATGATGGACCCTGCGGTCTGGATTGAGGACTTTATTCTTCACATACACATGGCTCGCGGAGATGACCTCCACGCCATCAAATACCTGCCCCTCAAGCTGAAGGGACCAGCTCGGCACTGGTTGAAAAGCCTCCCCGAAAACTCAATTGGAAGTTGGGAAGAACTTGAGGATGCTTTTAGGGCTAATTTTCAAGGGACCTATGTCCGACCTCCGGATGCAGACGATTTAAGTCACATAATTCAACAACCCGGAGAGTCAGCCCGTAAGCTTTGGAACAGATTTCTCATAAAGAAGAATCAAATCATCGACTGCCCGGATGCTGAAGCCTTAGTTGCTTTCAAGCACAGTGTCCGGGACGAATGGCTCGCCAAACACCTCGGCCAGGAAAAGCCGAGAATAATGGCACCCCTAACAAGCCTCATGACCAGCTTTTGCGCGGGCGAGGACAGTTGGTTGGCCCGTAGCGGCACCAGCGACCCAGGCACATCCGAAGTCAGGGATGCCAACGGGAAGCCACGACGCAATAAAAACAAGCGTCCAAATAATGAAGATAGCCCAAAGAACATGACGGTAAACGCCGGATTCAGGGGCTCTTGACCCGGTCAACGGAAAAAGCCATTTAAAGGCAGCAGAGATGGACCGTCTAGCCTAAACAAAATTCTAGACAGATTATGTCAGATCCATGGCACCCCCGAGAAACCTGCAAATCACACCAACAGAGAATGCTGGGTCTTCAAGCAGGCCGGCAAGCTAAATGCTGAACACAAAGGGAGGGAGACGCCAACTGAAGACGAGGACGAGCCTCGCCAGCCGAACACTGGGGGACAGAAAAATTTCCACCAAAGGTCAAAACAATGAACATGATTTACAGAAGCCATATACCAAAGAGGAGGCGCAAGCACGCACTCTGAGATGTATACGCTGTGGAACCAGTCGCCCCCAAATTCAACCCATGGTCGGCCCGCCCAATCACTTTCTATCGCAGGGATCATCCGACTAGTATCCGGCATGGAGGTTCGGTTGCCTTGGTGCTCGACCCAATAGTTGACGGATACCATCTCACCCGAGTCCTCATGGATGGCGGCAGTAGTCTTAATATGATATATCAGGACACTGTCCGCAAGATGGGGATAGACCCGTCAAGAATCAGCCAAAGCAATACTACCTTTAAAGGAGTAGTACCAGGCGTAGAGGCCCACTACATGGGCTCTCTAGTACAAGAGGTTGTATTCGGTTCGCCCGACAACTTCCGAAGCGAAGAACTAATCTTCGACATCGCTCCATTCCGAAGCGGCTACCATGCACTACTCGGAAGACCGGCCTTCACTCGTTTCAACGCAGTTCCGCATTACGCTTATCTTAAACTTAAGATGCCCGGTCCACGTGGCGTCATCACAATTAGCGGAAGTACAGAGCGTTCCTTGCGTGCAGAAGAATATGTGGCGGCTTTAGCAGCCGAACCACTGAACGTCCTCCCCAACCCGAATAAATGACCGGTCGTCAAGACCACGGACACAGCTAGACATGTCCGGCGCACCACTAGTTGTAGCAGCCCAGATAAAACTGAGCTTGGTCGACGGATATGCCCCCATATGTGGTGCTAGGGGCTGCCAGCATGTAAAAGGGTCCATAGTTTGGCTCGACCCTACTAATATACAATAGATTGAATTCTCATGGTTCATTAAGAATAACCAACTTTTCACACGAGTCTTTCACCCGGGTTTTTCTTTTTTATAGATGATCATTGTGCTACACCCTTCCAGGATACGGCATAACGGAGACAAAGGCGCAGACGTGCAATAGGGCCCCGCTCAAAGGTTTCTTTTTGGATTAAGACCCTGTGTAAACCTTTTTTATTGTCTCTTGTTGCTTCACACCCTCCGGGAACTTAAAACAACCGAGAGGGATATTGGGGCTATTGGCATTTCGTCACGCTAGATTAATGCATGTACTCGGAAATTCAGGGCTCATTATCGAGGGCGGTACTCAGCCCAGTATATGTTGCAAAGTCCGAATACCTTCGGGAGTGTTCGGCGTCATGAGTTTGTCCTTATATGCATCAGCTCCGAATCATGTCTTTGGTCAATAGTTGGGTTTGCCCGGCTCCTGTGTTTTGCTACCTTACGTTCCGCTCTATCGGCTAAGGTGGCACTAGGAGAACTACTGCGATTGTGCCCTGGTTCACCTTGATGAGCACCTCAGTAGAGAAAGACGAAAACTGACTGTCATGATAAAGCGAGAGACTGGTCAACCACTCGATGACTCAGCGGAATCTTCACGATTCCTCCGCATTAACGAAGGACCGGTTTCCTGGTCACGTATGTACGCGCACCGTATTCGGATGAACGCGGACGTACTAGGGGCTATATAGTAGCCCCACCGTCAAACTCCTATGTCTAAGTGAAAGTGTTAAAGCTATATAGTCCGATTGCCTCGTTCGCCGCGCTATCACCTCCTTAACGGACTGATAATCCACAAGTGTAGGGGATCGTAACAGCTTTTGAGGGTAGAGTACTCAACCCAAATTTATTGATTCGACACAAGGGGAGCCAAAGAATATTCTCAAGTATTAGCAGTTGAGTTGTCAATTCAACCACACCTGGATAACTTAGTATCTGCAGCAAAGTATTTAGTAGCAAAGTAGTATGATAGTAATGGTAACAGTGGCAAAAGTAAAGATAGCAGTTTTGTAGTAGTTGTAATAGTAGCAACGGAAAAGTAAATAAGCGAAGCACAATATGTGAAAAGCTCGTAGGCATTGGATCAGTGATGGATAATTATGTCAGATGCGATTCCTCATGTAATAGCTATAACATAGGGTGACACAGAACTAGCTCCAGTTCATCAATGTAATGTAGGCATGTATTCCGAATATAGTCATACGTGCTTATGGAAAAGAACTTGCATGACATCTTTTGTCCTACCCTCCCGTGGCAGCGGGGTCCTAGTGGAAACTAAGGGATATTAAGGCCTCCTTTTAATAGAGAACCGGAACAAAGCATTAGCACATAGTGAATACATGAACTCCTCAAACTACGGTCATCACCGAGAAGTATCCCGATTATTGTCACTTCGGGGTTGTCGGATAATAACACATAATAGGTGACTATAGACTTGCAAGATAGGATCAAGAACTCACATATATTCATGAAAACATAATAGGTCCAGATCTGAAATCATGGCACTCGGGCCCTAGTGACAAGCATTAAGCATAGCAAAGTCATAGCAACATCAATCTCAGGACATAGTGGATACTAGGGATCTAACCCTAACAAAACTAACTTGATTACATGGTAAATCTCATCCAACCCATCACCGTCCAGCAAACCTACGATGGAATTACTCACGCACGGTGGTGACCATCATGAAATTGGTGATGGAGGATGGTTGATGATGACGACGGCGACGAATCCCCCTCTCCAGAGCCCCGAACGGACTCCAGATCAGCCCTCCCGAGAGAGATTAGGGCTTGGCGGCGGCTCCGTATCGTAAAACACGATGAAACTTTCTCTCTGATTTTTTCTCCATGAAACGGAATATATGGAGTTGGAGTTGAGGTCGGTGGGGCATCAGGGGGCCCACGAGACAGTGGGGCGCACCCAGGGGGAGGGCGCGCCCCCCACCCTCGTGGACAGGGTGTGGGCCCCCTGGCCTTGATTCTTTCGCCAGTATTTTTTATATTTTCCAAAAGTTATCTCCGTGGATTTTCAGGTCATTCCGAGAACTTTTGTTTTCTGCACAATAAACAACACCATGGCAGTTCTGCTGAAAACATCGTCAGTCCGGGTTAGTTTCATTCAAACCATGCAAGTTAGAGTCCAAAACAAGGGCAAACGTGTTTGGAAAAGTAGATACGTTGGAGACGTATCAACTCCCCGAAGCTTAAACCTTTGCTTGTCCTCAAGCAATTCAGTTTGATAAACTGAAAGTGATAAAGAAAAACTTTTACAAACTCTATTTGCTCTTGTTGTTGTAAATATGTAAAGCCAGCATTCAAGTTTTCAGCAAAGATTATGAACTAACCATATTCACAGTAACACGTAGGTCTCAAATTTACTCATATCAATGGCATAATCAACTAGCAAGTAATAATAATAAAACTCGGATGAAAACACTTTCTCAAAACAATCATAATATGATATAACAAGATGGTATCTCGCTAGCCCTTTCTGAGACCGCAAAACATAAATGCAGAGCACCTTTAAAGATCAAGGACTGACTAAACATTGTAATTCATGCTGAAAGAGATCCAGTCAAGTCATACCCAATATAAACTAATAGTAATGAATGCAAATGACAGTGTGCTCTCCAGCGGGTGCTTTTTAATAAGAGGGTGATGACTCATCATAAAAGTAAATAGATAGGCCCTTCACAGAGGGAAGCAGGGATTTGTAGAGGTGCCAGAGCTCGATTTTAAAATAGAGATGAATAACATTTTGAGCGGCATACTTTCACTGTCAACGCAACAACTATGAGATGGTGATATCTTCAATGCTACATACATTATAGGCGGTTCCCAAACAGAATGGTAAAAGTTTATACTCCCCCACCACCAACAAGCATCAATCCATGGCTTGCTCGAAACAATGAGTGCCTCCAACTAACAAGAGCCCTGGGGGAGTTTTGTTTAATTATTTTGATTTGCTTTGATCTTTTTGATAATGGGATTGGGCATCCCAGTTACCAGCCATTTTCTCGTGAATGAGGAGCAGAGTCCACTCCTCTTGAGAATAACCCACCTAGCATGGAAGATACAGACAACCCTAGTTGAAACATGAGCTGCTCGAGCATACAAAATAGAATTTCATTTGAAGGTTTGGAGTTTGGCACATACAAATTTACTTGGAACGGCAGGTAGATACCGCATATAGGAAGGTATGGTGGACTCATATGGAATAACTTTGGGGTTTATGGAGTTTGGATGCACAAGCAGTATTACCGATTAGTATAGGTGAAGGCTAGCAAAAGACTGGGAAGCGACTAACTGAGAGAGCGACAACAGTCATGAACATGCATTAAAATTAATTTACACTGAGTACAAGCATGAGTAGGATATAATCCACCATGAACATAAATATCGTGAAGGCTATGTTGATTTGTTTCAACTACATGCATGAACATGTGCCAAGTCGAGTCACTTAATTAATTCAAAGGAGGATACCATCCCATCATACCACATCACAATCATTTTAATAGCATGTTGGCACGCAAGGTAAACCATTATAACTCATAGCTAATTAAGTATGGCACAAGCAACTATAATCTCTAAATGTCATTGCAAATATGTTTACTTCATAATAAGCTGAATCAGGAACGATGAACTCATCATATTTACAAAAACAAAAGAGGTCGAGTTCAAACCAGCTTCTCTCATCTCAATCAGTCCATCATATATCATCATTATTACCTTTCACTTGCACGATCGAACGATGTGTATAATAATAATAGTGCACGTGCATTGGAGTAAGCTGGAATCTGCAGGCATTCAACTCAAGAGAGAAGACAAAGTAATATGGGCTCTAAGTTAAATCAACAATCATGCATATGAGAGCCACTAAACATTTTCAATATGGTCTTCTACTCTCGACCTCCAAAGGAAAGAAAAGAAATAAAACTATTTACACGGGAAAGCTCCCAACAAGCAAGAAGAAGAACGAGAAATATTTTTGGGTTTTCATTTTAATTACTACTACAAGCATGGAAATTAAACTAACTAATTTTTTGGTTTTTCTTAAGGTTTATCAAACACGCGAGAAGAAAGCTAGAAAAATAAATTAAACTAGCTTGGACAATACAATGAAAGAGTGTGAGCACCAACAACTAGAATAGTGTGTGAACATGAATGTAAAGTCGGTGAGAAATACGTACTTCCCCAAGCTTAGGCTTTTGGCCTAAGTTGGTCTATTGCCAAGGATCGCGGCTACTCTCCCCGGTGTACTGAGGAGTGTAATCAGGATACCACTGAGTAGCGATCTCCTCTGGATCCCACTGATAAGATGATGCACGATAAGGGTCCGGTGGAGGTTCCGGCTCAGGCTCTGGAGCGGATGCCTGGCCCCTATGGGCGTACACCGCTTCCGGCGAAACGAGATAATTAACTACAGTCAAATCAAACAACAGAGGCGCAGGCAGGGTAATAATCTCATTGTGTTTGTTATTAAATCTCAGGTTATACATGAGCATCTTCTCATCATTGTGAACAATAAACTTATGTGCTACCATGCTCCTGTAATCTAAAAGGTAAGGAGGCAATATTTTCTCCTCTTTCTCATAGTGCCTAATAGGTATCTCAAAATGTTCAGCAAGGCGTGCAGCATAGATACCTCCAAATATGGGGCCCTTTGTACGACTCAGGCTTAGCCGTTTAGCAATAACGGCACCCATACTAAAACTGTTATCACCAAACATGGCATAGAATAGAATAATAATATCAAGAACACTGAAGTTTCCACTATTTCCACGACCAGTTAAGCATCGACTAGCAAATAAGGCAAAGTAGCGTAAAACATGAAAGTGTACGCTAGTGATTCTCGCATCAGAACCCTTCTTCGGATCCCCTACGGTAATGGTGTTAACAAAACCATCCACATCTTTACGATGTGGTTCATCTAATCTGCCCTCAAAGGGTATTCTACATACCGCGCAAAAATTACGTAAAGACATTTCCTTGAATTCATCATATAAATGAAATGATACTCAAGGAGGTGATTTCTTAGGATAGTAATAAAAGTTTGCACGAAAGTATTGGTGAGTAAGAGATACTGATCGATCCGGTCGTGGAGGAAGTCGGTGAGGCCTGCATTTTCAATCAAAGAACAAAAGTCTTCATAAATCCCGGCTTCTCTCAAGAAATTATCACAAGGCCATTCACACGGCCGTACTTCCGCTACACGAGGAAGATTATACTTGGCCTTTTCCTTCTATTTAGCTTGTTTATCCTGGGAGCCTTGGCTAGAAGAGCCCCTCAAAAATTTCCTTATCATTTTCTGAAAATTTCTGAAATTTTTAGTAACTTCAAAATAAAAGTGAATAAAACTAAACAAGATTGGTAGCAACTACTCCTACAAGTGCCTAGAGCCTATATCATGCATTAGAATTACTTGGGACCTCATAAATTTGACATGCAAGCTCAAGAACAGGGTCACCTATGCAACAAAAATTTGCAATGAATAAAGCACTAGAACAAAAACTAATTGGACCAATGGAGGAGTCACATACCAAGCAACAATCTCCCAAAGCAGTTTTGTGAATGGAGCTTTTGAGCAAGGAGATCGAAAATCACAGCAAAATGAGCTAAAACTCGTGCTTGAGCTGGATGGGGATTTTTTGGGAAGAAGATAGAGTGTGTGGGTGCAGGAATAAGTGGAGGGGGGCCACCGTGGGCCCACAAGACAGGGAGGCGCGCCCAGGGGGTGTGGGCGCGCCCTCCACCCTCGTGGCTAGGTGCTTGCCCCCCTGTAGTGTTTTCAGTGCCTAAAATCCTCAAATATTCCATAAACAATCATACTAAATTTGTAGGGCATTTGGAGCACTTTTAGTTTTGGGATATTTTTTTATTGCACGGATAATTCAGAAAACACACGGATAAAACTATTTTTTTTATATTTATTCTAAATAATAGGAAGTAAAAAGAGGGTACATAAGGTTGTGCCTTCTAGTTTCATCCATCTCATGATCATCAAAATGAATCCACTAACAAGGTTGATCAAGTCTTGTTAACAAACTCATTCCGAATAACACGAAACCGGAGAAATTTCAAATAACACTAGGTTACCTGAACAGGGATATGAACATCCCCAACAATAAGAATATGATACTTTTTCTTGACAGTAGGAAGAGGAAATTCAAAACCTCCAATAATGATAGTTGGAACTTTTCCAATAGAATTGATGCTATGAACTTGAGATTGTTTCCTCGGAAAGTGTACCGTATGCTCATTACCATTAACATGAAAAGTGACATTGCCTTTATTGCAATCAATAACAGCCCCTGCAGTATTCAAAAAGGGTCTACCAAGGATAATAGAAAAACAAAGTCCGTTAGGATAGTGACATTTGCAACCACAACAGGCACATCCTCGCAAATACCCACAGGTATAGCAGTTGATTTATCAGCCATTTGCAAAGATATTTCAGTAGGTGTCAACTTATTCAATTCAAGTCTACGATATAAAGAGAGAGGCATAACACTAACACCGGCTCCAAGATCACATAAAGCAGTTTTAACATAATTTCTTTTAATGGAGCATGGTATAGTTGGTATTCCTGGGTCTCCAAGTTTCTTTCGTATTCCACCCTTAAAAGTATAATTAGCAAGCATGGTGGAAATTTCAGCTTCCGGTATCTTTCTTTTATTTGTAATGATATCCTTCATGTACTTAGCATAAGGATTTAATTTAAGCATATCAGTTAAGCGCATACGTAAGAAGATAGGTCTAATCATTTCAGCAAAGCGCTCAAAATCCTCATCATCCTTTATCCTGGATGGTTTAGGAGGAAAGGGCATGGGTTTCTGAACCCATGGTTCTCTTTCTTTACCGTGCTTCCTAGCAACAAAGTCTCTCTTATCATAACGTTGATTATTTGATTGTGGGTTATCAAGATCAACAATAGGTTCAAACTCTACTTCATTATTATTGCTAGGTTGAGCATCAACATGAACATTATCATTAACATTATCACTAGGTTCATGTTCATCACCTGATTGTGTTTCAGCATCAGAAATAGAAATATTATTGGGATTCTCATGTGTGTCTTCAATAGGTTCACTAGAAGCATGCAAAGTCCTATCATTTTTCTTTTTCTTTTTAGGAGAACTAGGTGCCTCTAAATTATTTCTCTGAGAATCCTGCTCGATTCTCTTAGGGTGGCCTTCAGGATACAAAGGTTCCTGAGTCATTCTACCAGTTCTAGTAGCCACTCTAACAGCAAAGTCATGCTTATTATTTAATTCATCAAGCAAATCACTTTGAGCTTTAAGTACTTTCTCCGCTTGAGTGGTAACCATAGAAGCATATTTGCTAATGAGTTTAAGTTCACCTTTAACTCTAGCCATATAATCACTTAAGCATCCTATCTCGAAAGCAGTATTCTTTAATTCTCTACCAACATAAGCATTAAAACTTTCTTGTCTAGCCATAAAGTCATCAAATTCATCTAAGCATGGGCTATGAAATTTAGTAGACGGGATTTCAACTTTATCATATCTATAGAGAGAATTTACCTTTACTACCTGTGTCGGGTTATCGAGATAATGTGTTTCTTTGACAGGCGGTAAATTAAGACCATGTATTTCTTCAATAGGAGGTAAATTCTTAACATCTTCAGCTTTAATATCTTTTCCTTTCATTGATTTCTTTGCCTCTTGCATATCTTTAGGACTGAGAAATAGAACGCCCCTCTTCTTCGGAGTAGGTTTAGGAATAGGCTCAGGAGTTGGCTCAATTGGCTCAGGAATTGCATCAGGAATTGGCTCGGGAAGAGTCTAATTATTTTCATTAGTCAGCATATTATTCAATAGTAATTCAGCTTGGTCGACTGTTCTATCCTTGAAAACACAACCAGCACAACTATCCAAGTAGTCCTTGGAAGCATCGGTTAGTCCATTATAAAAGATATCAAGTATTTCATTTTTCTTAAGAGGGTGATCAGGCAAAGCATTAAGTAATCGGAGAAGCCTCCCCCAAGCTTGTGAGAGACTTGATTTGCACAAAATTATATGTTTCCCGCAAGGCAGCTTATTTCTTATGAGCAGGGAAATAATTAGCAGAGAAGTAATAAATCATATCTTGGGGACTACGCACACAACCAGGATCAAGAGAATTAAACCAAGTATTAGCATCACCCTTTAATGAGAACGGAAATATCTTAAGGATATAATAAAACGAGACTTCTCATCATTAGTAAACAGGGTGGCTATATCATTCGACTTGGTAAGATGTGCCACAACAGTTTCAGATTCAAGGCCATAAAAAGGATCAGATTCAACCAAAGTAATAATTTCAGGATCAACAGAGAATTCATAATCCTTATCAGTAACACAGATAGGTGAAGTAGCAAAAGCAGGGTCAGGTTTCATTCTAGCATTAAGAGATTGTTGCTTCCATTTAGCTAATAATTTCTTAAGATTATATCTATCTTTGCAAGCAAAGATAGCTCTAGCAGCTTCCTCTTCCATAACATAACCCTCAGGAACAACACATAATTCATAATCAGGGGGAGAACTTTCATCATCACTATCATTAATATTTTCATTCTCTCTAACCCTAGCAAGTTGTTCATCAAGAAATTCACCTAATGGCAAAGTAGTATCACGCACAGAAGTAGTTTCATCATAAGTATCATGCATAGCAGTAGTGGCATCATCAATAACATGCGACATATCAGAATTCATAGCAGTAGTAGGTTTAGGTGTCGCAAGCTTACTCAAAACAGAAGAAGAATCTAGTGCAGATATAGATGGCAGTTCCTTACCTCCCCTCGTAGTTGAGGGAATAATCTTAATTCTTTCGTCTTTCAAGTTCCTCATAGTGATCAGCAGATATAAATCCCAAGTGACTCAAAGAATAGAGCTATGCTCCCCGGCAACGGCGCCAAAAATTAGTCTTGATAACCCACAAGTGTAGGGGATCGCAACAACTTTCGAGGGTAGAGTATTCAACCCAAATGTATTGATTCGACACAAGGGGAGCCAAAGAATATTCTCAATTATTAGCAGTTGAGTTGTCAATTCAACCACACCTGGATAACTTAGTATCTGCAGCAAAGTATTTAGTAGCAAGGTAGTATGATAGTAATGGTAACAGTGGCAAAAGTAAAGATAGCAGTTTTGTAGTAGTTGTAACAGTAGCAACGGAAAAGTAAATAAGCGAAGCACGATATGTCAAAAGCTCGTAGGCATTGGATCAATGATGGATAATTATGTCGGATGCGATTCCTCATGTAATAGCTATAACATAAGTGTTGGGGAACGTAGTAATTTCAAAAAAATTCCTACGCACACGCAAGATCATGGTGATGGCATAGCAACGAGAGGGGAGAGTGTTGTCCACGTACCCTCGTAGACCGTAAGAGGAAGCGTTATGACAACGCGGTTGATGTAGTCGTACGTCTTCACGATCCGACCGATCCAAGTACCGAACGTACGGCACCTCCGAGTTCAGCACACATTCAGCTCGATGATGATCCCCGGGCTCCGATCCAGCAAAGCTTCGGGGATGAGTTCCGTCAGCACGACGGCGTGGTGACGATGATGATGTTCTACCGGCGCAGGGCTTCGCCTAAACTCCGTGACGATATGACCGAGGTGGATTTTGGTGGAGGGGGGCACCGCACACGGCTAAGAGATCCAAGGGATCAATTGTTGTTGTGTGTAGAGGTGCCCCCCTGCCCCCGTATATAAAGGAGCAAGGGGGGAGGGGGCGGCCGGCCTAGTAGGGGCGCGCCAAGGGGAGTCCTACTCCCACCGGGAGTAGGACTCCCTCCTTCCTTGTTGGAGTAGGAGAAGGGGGAAAGAGGGGGAGAGGAGGAAGGAAAAGGGGGCCGCACCCCTTGTCCAATTCGGACCAGAGGGGGGCTGCGCGCCTCCTTCCTTTCGGCCTCTCTCCTCTATTCCCGTATGGTCCAATAAGGCCCATATACTCCCCGGCGAATTCCTGTAACTCTCCGGTACTCCGAAAAATACCCGAATCACTCGAAACCTTTCCGAACTCCGAATATAGTCGTCCAATATATCGATCTTTACGTCTCGACCATTTCGAGACTCCTCGTCATGTCCCCGATCTCATCCGGGACTCCGAACTCCTTCGGTACATCAAAACTCATAAACTCATAATATAACTGTCATCGAAACCTTAAGCGTGCGGACCCTACGGGTTCGAGAACAATGTAGACATGACCTAATACTATTCTCGGTCAATAACCAATAGCAGAACCTGGATGCTCATATTGGATCCCACATACTCTACGAAGATCTTTATCGGTCAAACCGCATAACAACATACGTTGTTCCCTTTGTCATCGGTATGTTACTTGCCCGAGATTCGATCGTCGGTATCCAATACCTAGTTCAATCTCGTTACCGGCAAGTCTCTTTACTCGTTACGTAATGCATCATCCCACAACTAACTCATTAGTCACATTGCTTGCAAGGCTTATAGTGATGTGCATTACCGAGAGGGCCCAGAGATACCTCTCCGACAATCGGAGTGACAAAACCTAATCTCGAAATACGTCAACCCAACATGTACCTTTGGAGACACCTGTAGTACTCCTTTATAATCACCCAGTTACGTTGTGACGTTTGGTAGCACCCAAAGTGTTCCTCCGGTAAATGGGAGTTGCATAATCTCATAGTTACAGGAACATGTATAAGTCATGAAGAAAGCAATAGCAACATACTAAACAATCAAGTGCTAGGCTAACGGAATGGGTCATGTCAATCACATCATTCTCATAATGATGTGATCCCGTTAATCAAATGACAACACATGTCTATAGTTAGGAAACATAACCATCTTTGATCAACAAGCTAGTCAAGTAGAGGCATACTAGTGACACTATGTTTGTCTATGTATTCACACATGTATTATGTTTCCGGTTAATACAATTCTAGCATGAATAATAAACATTTATCATGATATAAGGAAATAAATAATAACTTTATTATTGCCTCTAGGGCATATTTCCTTCAATAAGGTGACACAGAACTAGCTTCAGTTCATCAATGTAATGTAGGCATGTATTCCGAATATAGTCATATGTGCTTATGGAAAAGAACTTGCATGACATCTTTTGTCCTACCCTCCCGTGGCAGCGGGGTCCTAGTGGAGACTAAGGGATATTAAGGCCTCCTTTTAATAGAGAACCGGAACAAAGCATTAGCACATAGTGAATACATGAACTCCTCAAACTACGGTCATCATCGAGAAGTATCCCGATTATTGTCACTTCGGGGTTGTCGGATCATAACACATAATAGGTGACTATAGACTTGCAAGATAGGATCAAGAACTCACATATATTCATGAAAACATAATAGGTTCAGATCTGAAATCATGGCACTCGGGCCCTAGTGACAAGCATTAAGCATACCAAAGTCATAGCAACATCTATCTCAGAACATAGTGGATACTAGGGATCAAACCCTAACAAAACTAACTTGATTACATGGTAAATCTCATCCAACCCATCACCATCCAGCAAGCCTACGATGGAATTACTCATGCACGGCGGTGAGCATCATGAAAAATTGGTGATGGAGGGTGGTTGATGATGACGACAGCGACGAATCCCCCTCTCCGGAGCCCCGAACGGACTCCAGATCAGCCCTCCCGAGAGATATTAGGGCTTGGCGGCGGCTCCGTATCGTAAAATGCAATGAAACTTTCTCTCAGATTTTTTTCTCTGTGAAATGGAATATATGGAGTTGAAGTTGAGGTCGGTGGAGCATCAGGGGGCCCACGAGACAGGAGGCGCGCCCAGGGGGAGGGCGCACCCCTACCCTCGTGGACAGGGTGTGGGCCCCCTGGCCTTGATTCTTTCACCAGTATTTTTATATTTTCCAAAAGTTATCTCCGTGGATTTTCAGGTCGTTCCAAGAACTTTTGTTTTCTGCACAATAAACAACACCATGGCAGTTCTGCTGAAAACAGCGTCAGTCTGGGTTAGTTTCATTCAAATCATGCAAGTTAGAGTCCAAAACAAGGGCAAAAGTGTTTGGAAAAGTAGATACATTGGAGACGTATCACGGACCAATACGTTGGATTAAGTGTGATTACACGCTTTACCGAACACCCCCGCATTATGTGCATGGGGGCTAAAGCCGACGACTGCAAACTTTCAGTTTATATACATACATACATAAATGCCGCACAGGAGGCACCACAATACTTTACGGGCAAAAGTATAAATATAGCCTCTATTATCAAAAAAGCATTGTTTTTACAATCAAGATACATGTCACTGAAACATGGTACCCTTTGAGCACTGAGCCTCTATTAAACGGGCCCCTTCTAGGACTTCTTCAAAATAGTGCTCGGGCGAGTCCTGGCCTCCAGGCGGACCCCTGGTTGCAACAGCGGTGGCCTCCATCTCCGCCCAATATGTCTTAACACGGGCAAGAGCCATCCGTGCACCCTCTATGCACGCCGACCTCTTGGCTGCATCGATATGCGGCACATCACGAAGAAATCGTTGCACCAAACTAAAATAACTATCCGGACTTGGTTCCTTCGGCCACAAACGATCCACAACAGACATCATGGCAAGCCCGGACAACCTATGGAGCTCGGCCCACTCGGCCAGTTGCTCATTCAACAGCAGTGGACGCCTTGGATTACTGAACTGCGACCAGAACAATGTTTCGACCTCACGATCTTTCTGATCTTTGAAATACTCCATCACATCAGTAACACTCTTTGCTAAATCCAAGTACGCGTCTGCCGAACTCCACAATTGATCAAGAGGGGCATACTTCGGATCGCTGAATTTCGTCCGCAATAAGAAGGGCTTCCCAGCCGCGATATCTCTGGCTTGTCGAAGCTCCTCCCGTGCCGCTCTGATTTCAAAGCGCGTTTCCTTGGCTGCTTCCAAGGCCTTCTTCAGGTCAGCCGTTTTTACTTGGCTTTCCCTTTAGAGGAGCTCATATCGGCTTGCGGCATTTTGCAGATCAAGAGCCATGTTGGCTATTTTATCTTCGCTCTAGCAATGAGCAGCCTGTTCGGCTTTTAACTCCTCAGCTGCCTTCAGGGCGGCCGCATCGCTTCTCCTAGCTTGTTCCTTGGCTCGGGCAATTTCTGCCTGAAGGGTCTCCATGGCGGCAGCTCCATCTGCAGTCAAAGCATATTATAGATACTAGCATCATGCTCCTCTTAATATTTGTTGACCACCCAAATATACATACCCTGTGCCTCGTCAAGCCGCTTGTTCACAAGCGTGATGTCTGCATCCGCCACGTCAAGCTGCCGCCTCAATTCGGCAAAATCAGCAGTCCGGTTAGCCGCTGGACTCTCAGTAGCCTGCACATGAAAGCAGCACTATCATTACCTGAGACTATGATCCTCCGCTTGCCGCCTCTGGACGGCAACCAGAGTCTCAGGGGCTACTATCTATATAGAGCACACCTAGCGTGTGCGGTACAGTCAAAAATATATATTACTTTGCGTACCTCAAAGCCTCTTAGTAGGCTCGTAAAAGCTTCATTCAATCCGCTTTTGGCAGATGAGATCCTCTCAACCACCGTACCCATCAAGGTACGATGTGCCTCTGAGATAGCCGCTTGCTCCAAAAGATCCATCAATGTGTCCGGTTGTACACCAGTAGTCCCGGGCTTTTTCTGTTGGTCTCCTTAGGAGCCGAGAACCCCGGACTTTGGGCGGCCGAAGAGTTACCTTCTGGCCTTTGCGGATCAGGAGAAATCTTCCGCAACGACACCTCAGGGTCGTCCGTCTCACGAGGCGGGGAAGTAGGAGGAGGCGTTTCGCTCTCCATCATCTCCGGAAGATGATCCCCCGAAGACGAACTTTGTTGAGTAGGGCTATGAGCCGGACTGCAAAACATATGTCTCGGTTGTTATTCTCAGAGAAAAAGCAGGATATATTTACCAAAGTGCCTTTGTTCACTTACAGCTTGGTTGATGGCTAGCCCCCTTGCGGGCACTGTGTGGTAAGGATGCCCTCCGGGGCAGGGCCCCCTAGCGAAGGTTTCTTCCCTCGTTTGGAAACCTCCATTTCCAAGTCTTTAGAGGCGGTCCATTTCTTCCCGTGGGGAGAGAGGATTCTAGATTCACCTCCTCGATCATCCTCC
This sequence comes from Triticum aestivum, assembly GCF_018294505.1. Classification (NCBI taxonomy): domain Eukaryota; kingdom Viridiplantae; phylum Streptophyta; class Magnoliopsida; order Poales; family Poaceae; genus Triticum; species Triticum aestivum. The sequence goes on along the minus strand of NC_057795.1, from coordinate 397,257,199 downwards.
TCCGGGGAGGCACTAATTCCCCTGGTTTGGATGTGTAACGTATGGCCTTCGGCTTCTCTATTCCTCCCCTCACCTTCTCCTGATGGCACTTGATAGGGTGCGCGAGCCAACATCCTGGTCAGTACATGATCCGGCGAGCCTTCGGGAAGAGGGGCCGAACACCTGATCCTCTCCGCCTTTCTTATCCAGTCCTGGCCGAGGGCAATTTTTCAGAATGATGTTGTGACAAATATAAAGACATCATGTTCGGTTGCGGAATTACTTACTTGGGTATCTGGACGGTTGCAGTTGAGACCCGCATCCTCGGTGGTGTCCGGGCACTTTATTCATGATCCGAAGAATAATCCATACATCCCTTCGAGCGTCACGCTGAAGAAGTGTTGAATAGTTCACGGTCCTTCCTGGTTGAACTCCCACATACGAAGAGATCGACGTTGGCATGGCAGGACCCGACGAACTAGCATTACTTGTATTACTTTGACGAGACTGACATCCCTCTTGAGGAGATCTCGGATGCAGCTTTGCAATGTTAGCACGTCATTAACTGCCTACCAGTCTAGCCCTTTGTTGACCCATGACGCCAGTTGGGGCAGAGGGCCTGGGCAAAAGGCTGGGGCGGCCGTCCACTTTGTACCTTGTGCTGCTATGATGTAAAACCACTCCCATTGCCATAAGTCGGACACCTCCGGGAAGGAACCCTTTGGCCATAGGGTGTCGATGCCTTTGCTTATTATAGCACCTCCGCACTCCGCGTGTCGTCCGTCGATCATCTTCGGCTTCACATTAAGGTCTTGAGCCATAAGCCAAAGTGTGGGGTAATGTGGAGGAAGGCCTCACACATGACGATAAACGATGAGATGTGAAGGATGGAATCTGGAGCTAGATCGTGGAAATCTAGCCCATAATAGAACATGAGCCCTCTTACGAAGGGATCGAGACTAAAGCCTAGCCCTCGGAGGAAGTGGGAAACAAATACAACACTCTCGTTGGGTTTGGGAGTGGGGATAACCTGCCCTTGAGCAGGTAGCCTGTGGGGGATTTCAGCGGTCAGATACCTAGCCTCCCTAAGCTTCTTGATGTCCTCCTCAGTGATAGAAGAGGCCATCCACCGGCCTTGAAGGTTGGATCCGGACATGGTTGAAGGTCCGAAGTGCTTAGCCTGAACCTTGGGTGTTGGAACTCGAGGTAGGGGAAGGGAAGGATCGAGCGTGGAAAGAAAAGGATAGGTCTTGGTCCCTTTATAAAGAGGGTGAATATCAAGTGTCCTCCGCGTGGCCGTTTCGAACTTGCCTAAAATCGAGGAGTCATACTAACAAGTGCGGTTGGGTTACCCACACCCGTATTGATGAGAATCCCGTGATAAGGGGAACACGATCTCTGCTTCGACAAGACGTGCTAATAAAACTGCCTCACAATACGTTCGGTAGCAGGCTCGGAAAAAACGGTTCGTGTAATGACCGGGCTGTAGCGTGATGTCACGCTACGAAAAGTTGTCAGCGGATTAGATTTGTGGAGTATTGTGCTCTCTACGGTGGTATGTGGAATTTGTTTTGCAGAGCCGGACATGATCCTTGTGTTCAAAATCTTCTATGGAGTATTCGGAGAAGGAACCCGCCTTGCAATGCCGAAGATAATCTGCGCGCCGGACTCACTGTCATTGAAGCCTGGTTTAGGGGCTACTGAGGGAGTCCTGGATTAGGGGGTCCTCGGACAGACAGACTATGTACTTGTGCCGGACTGTTGGACTACGAAGATACAAGATTGAAGACTTCGTTCCGTGTCCGGGTGGAACTCTCTTTTGCGTGGATGGCAAGCTTGGCAATTCGGATATGTAGATCTCCTTCTTTGTAACTGACTCTGTGTAACCCTAGCCCCCTATGGTGTCTATATAAACCGGAGGGTTTAGTCCGTAGGACAAGAAAATTCATAATCATAGGCTAGCTTCTAGGGTTTAGCCTCTACAATCTCGTGGTAGATCAACTCTTGTAATACTCATATCATCAAGATCAATCAAGCAGGAAGTAGGGTATTACCTCCATCGAGAGGGCCCGAACGTGGGTAAACATTGTGTCCCCCGCCTCCTGTTACCATTAGCCTTAGACACACAGTTCGAGACCCCCTACCCGAGATCCACCGGTTTTGACACCGACAACGCCAGAGCCAGCATCCTTCTTAAAAACGGATCGGCAGTATCTTCGGGAAGTGGAGCCGAACACCTGATTCTCTCCGCCTTCTTTAGCCAGCCCTGGCCGGATAGAGTTTTATCAGTACATTGTCATAAATAATTTGACTAAATCGTGTTTGGGGGTCAAGTACTTACCGGAGTATCCGGATTGTTGCAGTCAAGACCGATGTCTTCTGTAGTATCCGGCCACTGTTTTCGTGCGCCAAAGAACAATTTCTGCATCTCTTTGAGCATTGTGCCAGAGAGGTACTGAAGAGTCCGTGGACCTTCTGGATTAAATTCCCATATGCGGAGAGGGCGTCGCTGACAGGGTAGGATCCGGCGGACTAACATTACTTGGATTACATCGATGAGACCGGTGTCCTTCTCAATAAGGCTTCGGAAGCGGCTTTGCAGTGTCTGCACTTCGTCTGTAGATCCCCAGTCTAGCCCCTTGTTAATCCATGGTGCGAGTTGTGGCGGAGGACCAGACCGAAGCACAGGAGCAGCTACCCGCTTTGTATTGTGGGGTTCGGTGATGTAAAACCACTCCCGCTGCCATAAATCAGAAGATTCTGCGAAGGAGCCCTTTGGCCAAGTGGAGTTGATAAGCTTGCTTGTTGAAGCGCCTCCGCACTCTGCTTGTCTCCCACCGATTACCTTCGGTTTCACGCTAAAGGTCTTGAGCCATAAGCCGAAGTGTGGGGAGATACGGAGGAAGGCCTCACACGTGGTAATGAATGCCGAGATGTGGAGGAAGGAGTCTGGAGCTGGATCATGGAAATCTAGCCTATAATAAAACATAAGTCCTCAAACAAAGGGATGGAGAGCAAACCCAAGCCCTCAGAGGAAGCGAGAGATGAACATGACCCTCTCGTTGGATCTGGGAGTAGGAATAACCTGCCCTTGAGCAAGAAGCATGTGGTAGATTTCCGCAGTCAAGTATCTTGCCTCCCTAAGCTTCGAGATGTCTTCCTTTGTGACAGAAGAGACCATCCACCGACCTTGAAGGCTGGGTCCGGACATGGCTGGAGGCTTGAAGTAACTAGATTGACCCTTGAGTGTTGGAACTTGAGGAGGGAGCGGGGGGAAGAACTAGCACAAAAGAATGAGGACAAGCCCTAACCCCTTTATAAAGGCGAAGGATATCAAGCGTCCCCTCTGTGGCCTTAAAACATGCCTATTCCCGAGGAATTATGCCAACAGAACGGTTGGGTTACCCACGCCCGTGTTGACGAAAATCCCATAATAATGGGACACGATCTCTGCTTTGACAAGACGTGCCAATAAAACCCGCCCCCCGAGACGTAGGGCAACAGGCTAGAAAACGATTCAAAATAATGGCTGGGTAATGACGTCATGACGTACTACCAAAATTGTCAGCGGATTGGACTCGTGAAGTATTATATTCTCTACGGGTGCGTGTGGAATTTATTTTGCAGAGCCGGACAAGATTCTTGTGTTCGGAATTTACTTTGAAGTATTTGGAGAAGGAACCTGCCTTGCAATGTCGAAGACAATCTGCGCGCCGGACTCATCGTCATTGAAGCCTGGTTCAGGGCCTACTGAGGGAGTCCTGGACTAAGGGGTCCTCGGACAGCCGAACTATATACTTTGGCCCGACTGTTGGACTATGAAGATACAAGATAGAAGACTTTGTCCCGCATCCGGATGGGACTCTCCTTGGCGATTCGAATATGCAGATTCCTTTCTCTATAACCGACTTTGTACAACCCTAGCTCCCCGGGTGTCTATATAAATCGGAGGGTTTAGACTTTTAGGGTTTAGCCACAATCATCATAACCTCATAGGCTAGACTTCTAGGGTTTAGCCACTACGATCTCATGGTAGATCAACTCTTTTAATACTCATATTCATCAAGATCAATCAAGCAGGAAGTAGGGTATTACCTCATAGAGAGGGCCCGAACCTGGGTAAACATTGTGTCCCTCACCTCCAGTTACCATTAGCCTTAGATGCACAGTTCAGGACCCCCTACCCGAGATCCGCCGATTTTGACACCTACAACTACGATGAGACTTTCTCACCCATGGCGATGCTTAAGTCTGTCTTAATCATGTTGGCAATTGCCGCATTTTATGATTATGAAATTTGGCTGATGGATGTCAAAACTGCATTCCTGAATGGATTTCCGGAAGAAGAGTTGTATATGATGCAACCAGAAGGTTTTATCAATCCAAGGGTGCTAACAAAGTGTGCAAGCTCCAGTGATCCATTTATGGACTTGTGCAAGCCTCTCAGAGTTGGAATAAACGCTTTGATAGTGTGATCAAAGCATATGATTTTATACAAACTTTTGGAGAAGCCTGTATTTACAAGAAAGTGAATGGGAGCTCTGTAGCATTTCTAATATTATATGTGGATGACATATTGTTGATTGGAAATGACATAGAATTTCTGTATAGCATAAAGGGATACTTGAATAAAAGTGTTTCAATGAAAGACCTCGGTGAAGCTGCTTACATATTGGGCATCAAGATCTATAGAGATAGATCAAGACGCTTAATTGGACTTTATCAAAGCACACACCTTGATAAAGTTTTGAAGAAGTTCAAAATGGATTAGTCAAAGAAAGGGTTCTTGCCTGTGTTACAAGGTGTGAAGTTGAGTCAGACTCAATGCCCGACCACTGCAGAAGATAGAGAGAAAATGAAAGTCATTCCCTATGATTCAGCCATAGGTTCTATCATGTATGCAATGATGTGTACCAGACCTCATGTGTGCCTTGCTATAAGTATAGTAGGGAGGTACCAAAGTAATCCTGGAGTGGAGCACTAGACAGCGGTCAAGAACATCTTGAAATACCTGAAAAGGACTAAGTATATGTTTCTTGTTTATGGAGGTGACAAAGAGCTCATCGTAAATGGTTACGTTGATGCAAGCTTTGACACTGATCTGGATGACTCTAAGTGGCAATCTGGATACATATTTTTATTGAATGGTGGAACTGTCAGTTGGTGCAGTTCCAAGCAAAGCGTCGTGGCAGGATCTACGTGTGAAGCGGAGTACATAGCTGCTTCGGAAGCATCAAATGAAGGAGTCTGGATGAAGGAGTTCATATCCGATCTAGGTGTCATACCTAGTGCATCGGGTCCAATGTAAATCTTTTGTGACAATACTGGTGCAATTGCCTTGGCGAAGGAATCCAGATTTCACAAGATAACCGAGTACATCAAGAGACGCTTCAATTCCATCCGTCATCAAGTGTCGAAGGGAGACATAGCGATTTGCAAAATACATACAGATCTGAATGTTGCAGACCTGTTGACTAAGCCACTTCCATGAGCAAAACATGATCAGCACAAAAACTCCATGGGTGTTAGAATCATTACTTTGTAATCTAGATTATTGACTCTAGTGCAAGTGGGAGACTGAAGGAAATATGCCCTAGAGGCAATAATAAAGTTATTATTTATTTCCTTGTTTCATGATAAATGTTTATTATTCATGCGAGAATTGTATTAACCGGAAACTTAGTACATGTGTGAATACATAGACAAAACACAGTGTCCCTAGTATGCCTCTACTAGACTAGCTTGTTAATCAAGGATGGTTATGTTTCCTAACCATAGACATGTGTTGTCATTTGATGAACGGGATCACATCATTAGGAGAATGATGTGATGGACATGACCCATCCGTTAGCTTAGCATTATGATCATTACAGTTTCATTTCTACTGCTTTCTTCATGACTTATATATGTTCCTCAGACTATGAGATTATGCAACTCCTGAATACCTGAGTAACACCTTGTGTGCTACCAAAAGTCACAACGTAAATGGGTGATTACAAAGATGCTCTACATGTGTCTCCGAAGGTGTTTGTTGGGTTGGCATAGATCGAGATTAGGATTTGTCACTTCGTGTTTCGGAGAGGTGTCTCTGGGCCCTCTCGGTAATGCTCATCACTATAAGCCTTGCAAGCAATGCGACTAATGAGTTAGTTGTAGGATGAAGTATTATGGAATGAGTAAAGAGACTTGCCGGTAATGATATTGAACTAGTTATGATGATACCGACGATCGAATCTCGGGCAAGTAACATACCGATGACAAAGGGAACAACGTATGTTGTTATGTGGTTTGACCGATAAAGATCTTTGTAGAATATGTAGGAGCCAATATGAGCATCCAGGTTCCACTATTGGTTATTGATCGGAGATGTGTCTCGATCATGTCTACATAGTTCTCGAACCCGTAGGGTCCGCACGCTTAACATTAATGACGATTTGTATTATGAGTTATGTGTTTTGATGACTGAGGTTTATTCGATGTCCTGGATGAGATCACAGACGTGATGAGGAGTCTCGAAATGGTCGAGACATAAATATTGATATATTGGACTATGTTATTCGGACACCAGAAGTGTTCCGAGTGGTTTCGGGTAAAAATAGAGTGCCCGAGGGGTTACTGGAAACCCCGGGGGCACTAATGGGCCCTCATGGGCCTTAGTGGAGAGAGAGGAGGGCCGCAAGGGCTGGCCGCGTGCCCTCCCCCTCTTAGCAGTCCGAATTAGACAAGGGAAGGGGGTGGTGCCCCTTATCCTACTCCCTCTCCCTCTCCTTCCTTCCCCCTCTCTTCCTTGTAGAGGAATCCTACTAGGACTAATAGTTCTAGTAGGCTCCCTCTCCTTGGTGCGCCCCCTAGGGCCGGCCGGCCTCCCCCTCTCCTCCTTTATATACGGGGCTAGGGGGCACCCTAGAACACACCAAGTTTTGCCTTAGGCATATGCGGTGCCCCCCTCCACAGTTACACACCTCGATCATATCATCGTAGTGCTTAGGCGAAGCCCTGCACCGGTAACATCATCATCACCATCGCCACGCCGTCGTGCTGATGGAACTCACCCTTGTCCTCAACTGGATCAAGAGTACGAGGGACGTCATCGAGCTGAACGTGTGCTGAACGCGGAGGTGCCGTACGTTTGGTACTTGGATTGGTTGGATCGCGAAGACGTTCGACTACTTTTGGTCTACAAGGGTATGTGGACACACTCTCACCTCTCGTTGCTATGCATCTCCTAGATAGATCTTTCATGACCGTAGGAAAATTTTGAAATTTCTACGTTCCCCAACAGATGGTTCCCCCGGCGGCACTCCAGCGCCACCTGGAGAGAGGGGGAGAGAGCCCCCTCCTTATTATTCCTGCTTGGCCTCCCCCTAGATGGGAGAAGAGTTTCCCCTATGGTCCATGGCCGCCATGGCTGCCGGAGGGTAGGAGCCTCTCCGAGATTGGATCTCTCTTTGTTCTCTTCTGTTTCGCATATGTTTTGGGACCCCTTCAGCGTTTTTTATATTCCCGAAGATCATAACTCTGACTGGGCTGAAATTTTGAGGGGATTTTTATCCGAAAATTATCTTTCTTGCGGCAAAAAAAGCACTACAAGCGCCTTATGAGGGAGTCACAAGGCAGCACGGCGGGGCCACCCCCTGGCCATGCCGTGTGCCTTGTGACCATTGTCTTGCGTTGATTCTCCTTCCTAATAATCACATATATTCCGAAATAATTCTCCATAAAATTTCATAGCGTTTGGACTCGTTTGATATGGACTAAACATGCAAAAAAACATGAACTGAAACTGGGCATTGGATCAATATGTTAGTCTCAAAAATAATATAAAATGTTGTCAAATGATATGAAAGTTGTAAAATATTGGCATGAAACAGTCAAAGATTATAGATACGACAGAGACGTTTCACTAGGCCAGTACCCTCACTGTCATGCAAATGAAGATCTCCCGAAGACTTGGCGTGCACTTCACGATGTATCTAAAGGATCGGCTAAAGGAAATATGCCCCGGAGGCAATTATAAAGTTGTTATTATATATATTTCCTTATTCATGATAAAGGTTTATTATTCATGCTAGAATTGTATTGATCGGAAACTTAAATACAGGTGTGAATACATGAGCAAATACTGTGTCCCTAGTAAACGTCTACTAGACTAGTTCGTTGATCAAAGATGGTTAAGGTTTCCTAAACATAGACACGTATTGTCATTTGATAACGGGATCACATCATTAGGAGAATGATGTGATGGACGAGACCCATCCGTTAGCTTAGCATATTGATCATTCAATTTGTTGCTATTGCTTTCTTGATGACAAATACATATTCCTTCGACTATGAGATTATACAACTCCCGGATACCGGAGGAATACCTTGTGTGCTATCAAACATCACAACGCAACTGGGTGATCATAAAGATGATCTAAAGGTATCTCCGAAGGTGTTTGTTGAGTTGGCATAGATCGAGATTAGGATTTGTCACTCCAATATCGGAGAGGTATCTCTGGGCCCTCTCGGTAATGCACATCATAAGCTTGCAAGAAAATGACTAAGGGGTTAGTTATGAGATGATGTATTATGGAACGAGTAAAGATTGCCGGTAACAGGATTGAACTAGGTATGAAGATCCCGACGATCGAATATCGAGCAAGTAACATACCGACAGACAAAGGGAATTATGTATGTTGTCCTAACAGTTCGACCGATAAAGATCTTCGTAGAATATGTAGGAACCAATATGGGCATCCAGGTTCCGCTATTGGTTATTAACCGGAGAGGTGTCTCCGTCATGTCTACAAAGTTCTCGAACCCGTAGGGTCTGCACGCTTAACGTTCATTGACGATATAATGTTATATGAGTTATATGATATGGTGACCAAATGTTGTTCGGAGTCCCGGATGAGATCACGAACATGAAGAGGAGCTCTAGAATGGTACGGAGGTAAAGATTGATACATACGGCGATGGTATTCGGACACCGGAATAGTTTCGGAGTGCACCGGGTAGTCACCGGGTCATCAGAAGGAGTTCCGGAAACCCCCGGTAAGTCTATGGGCTTATTGGGCCAAAGGAGGGAACAGACCAGCCCACTAGGGGCTCGTGTGCCCTTCTACATGATCGGCCGGCCCTAGGGGAAGGAAAGGGGAGGGGTGGCCCCTCTTGCCTTCCCTCCTTAGGAGAGAAAGGAAATGAGGGAGCACCGCCTCCTCCTTCCTTCCTCCCGTACTCAAATAAGGAAAGGGGGCGCCACTTGGGAGTGACCCCAAGTAGGATTCGGCCTACTTGGGGCGCCTCCTTGTCTGCTCCTTCCTTCCCCCACCTATATATATGTGGGAGGTGGGTGCCACACATAACCATGACAATCTCTTAGTCGTGTGTGGCGCCCCCGCTCCACCGTTTACACCCTCGGTCATATTTTTGTAGTGCTTAGGCGAAGCCCCGCGGAGATAGCATCACCATCCCCGTCACCACACCGTCATGCTGCCGGAACTCATCCACTACCTCATCGTCTTGCTGGATCAAGAAGGCGTGGATGTCACCGAGCTGAACATGTGCTGAACACGGAGGTGTCGTTCGTTCGGTACTCGATCGGTTTGATCACAAAGAAGTTCGACTACATCAACCGCATTAGTAAATGCTTCCGCTTATGGTCTACGAGGGTACGAAGACAAACTCTCCCCTCTCGTTTCTATGCATCTCCATGGATAGATCTTGCGTGTGCATAGAAACTTTTTTGTTTTCCATGCAACATTTCCCAACAGTGGCATCCGAGCCAGGTCTATGCGTAGATGATATGCACAAGTAGAACACAAAAATTTGTGGGCAGTGATAGTCATACTGCTTACCACTAACGTCTTATTTTGATTTTGCGGTATTGTAAGATGAAGTGGCCCGGACCAACCTTACATGTCCACGTACATGAGACTGGTTCCGTTGATAGACATGCAACTAGGTTTGCTAAAGGTGGCTGGCGGGTGTCTATTTCTCCTACTTTAGTTGAATCAAATTTGACAGCGGCCGGTCCTTGAAGAAGGTCAAAACAACAAACTTGATAAATCACCGTTGTGGTTTTTGCCGTAGGTAACAACGGTTCTTGCTAGAATCCCGTAGCAGCGACGTAAAACATGCAACAACAAAGTAGAGGACGTCTAACTTATTTTTGCAGGGCATGTTGTGATGTGATATGGTCAAGACATGATGTGATATACGTTATTGTATGAGATGATCATGTTTTGTAATTTATCAGCAACCAGCAGGAGCATTATGGTTGTCTCTTTATTGTATGAAATGCAAGCGCCATGTAATTGCTTTACTTTATCACTATGCGTTAGCAATAGTTGTAGAAGTAATAGCTGGCGAGACAACCCCGACGCAACGATGGAGATCAAAGTGTCAATCCGGTGACGATGGAGATCATGACGATGCTTTGGAGATGGAGATCAAAAGCACAAGATGATGATGACCATATCATGTCACATATTTTGATTGCATGTGATGTTTATCCTTTATGCATCTTATTTTGCTTAGAACAACGGTAGCATTATAAGATGATCCCTTCACTAAATTTCAAGATAAAAGTGTTCTCCCCGGGTATGCACCATTGCTAAACTTCATCATTTCGAAGCACCTCGTGATGATCGGGTGTGATACACTCTATGTTCGCATACAACGGGTGTTAGCCAGTTTTACACAAGCAGAATACTTGTGTTAAACTTGACAAGCCTAGCATGTACAGACATGGTCTCGGAACACTAGAGACCGAAAGGTCGACGTGAGTCATATAGTAGATATGATCAACATAGATATGTTCACCATTGATGACTACCCCATCTCACGTGATGATCAGACATGGGTTAGTTTATTTGGATCACGTATCACTTAGATAACTTGAGGGATGTTTATTTAAGTGGGAGTTCATTAGTAATTTGATTAATTGAACTTAATTTATCATGAACTTAGTCTTAATAGTTTTGCATATCTATGTTGTAGATCACCGTTCCCCTGAATTTTAATGCGTTCCTAGATAAAGCTAAGTTGAAAGATAATGGTAGCAACTACACGGACTGGGTCTATAACTTGAGGATTATCCTCACTGATGCACAGAAGAATTATGTCCTTGATGCACCGCTAGGTTACATACCTGCTGCAGGAGCTGATGCGGATGTTATGAACGTCTGGCAGGCTCGATCTGATGACTACTCAATAGTTCAGTGTGCCATGCTTTATGGCTTAGAACCGGGACTTCAAAGACGTTTTGAATGTCGTGGAGCATATGAGATGTTCCAAGAGTTGAAGTCAATATTTCAAGCAAATACTCGGGTTGAGTGATAAGAAGCCTCCAACAAGTTCTATAGCTGCAAGATGGAGGAGAACGGTTCTGTCAGTGAACACATACTCAAAATGTCTGGGTATCATAACCACTTGACTCAGTTGGGAGTTGATCTTTGGGTTGATAGTGTTATTGATAGAATTCTTCAATCACTGCCACCAAGCTACAAAGGATTTGTCACGAACTACAATATGCAAGGGATGAATAAAATGATTCCTAAGATCTTCGCAATGCTTAAGGCCGTGGAGGTAGAAATCAAGAAGGAGCATCAAGTGTTGATGGTTAACAAGACCAGTAGTTTCAAGAAAAAGGGCAAAGGAAAGAAAGGGAACTCAAAGAAGAACGACAAGAAGGTTGCCGCTCCCGGGAAGAAACCCAAAGCTGGACCTAAGCCTGAAACTGAGTGCTTCTACTACAAAGGGAATAGTCACTAGAAGCGGAACTGCCCCAAGTATTTGGCGGATAAGAAGGATGGCAAAGTGAACAAAGGTATATTTGATATACATGTAATTGATGTGTTCCTTACTAATGCTCGTAGTAGCGCCTTGGTATTTGATACTGGTTCGGTTGCTCATATTTGTAACTCGAAACAGGAGCTGTGGAATAAATGAAGATTGGCTAAGGACAAGGTGACGATGCGCGTTGGGAATGGTTCCAAGGTTGATGTGATCGCCGCCGGCATGCTACCTCTACATCTACCTTCGGGATTAGTTTTAGACCTCAATAATTGTTATTTGGTGCCAGCGTTGAGCATAAACATTATATCTGGATCTTGTTTATTGCGAGACGGTTATTCATTTAAGTCGAAGAATAATGGTTGTCCTATTTATATGAATAATATCTTTTATGGTCATGCACCCCTGAAGAATGGTCTATTCTTGTTGAATCTTGATTGTAGTGATACAAATATTCATAATATTGAACAAAAGATGCAATGTAGATAATGATAGTGCAACATACTTGTGGCACTACCATTTAGGTCATATTTGTGTAAAGCGCATGAAGAAACTCCATGCAGATGGACTTTTGGAGTCACTTGATTATGAATCATTTTATACTTGCGAACCATGACTCATGGGTAAGATGACTAAAACTCCGTTCTCCGAAACAATGGAGCGAGCTAATGACTTATTTGAAATAATACATACCGATGTATGCAGTCTAATGAGTGTTGAAGCACGCAGCGGGTATCGTTATTTTTTAACCTTGACATATGATTTGAGAAGATATGGGTACATCTACTTAATGAAACACAAGTCCGAAACATTTGAAAAGTTCAAAGAATTTCAGAGTGAAGTGGAGAATCATCATAACCAGAAAATAAAGTTTCTACGATCTAATCGCGGAGGCGAATATTTGAGTTACGAGTTTGGCCTTCATTTAAAACAATGTGGAATTGTTTCACAAACGCCACCTGGAACACCACAGCGTAATGGTGTGTCTGAACGCTGTAACCATACTTTATTGGATATGGTGCGTTCTATGATGTCTCTTACCGATTTACCACTATCGTTTTGGGGTTATGCATTAGAGACAGATGCATTCACATTAAATAGGGCATCGTCTAAATCTGTTGAGACTACACCGTATGACACTACACCACGACACCACAATGACAACATGCATCTGTTGGTATAAGTGTACATTACCGACACTTTATCTGTTCGTAACAATACCGACACACTAATGGTCGATGTTGTTCCAGTCTTTCGATGATCTGTCTGTCGGCAATGGATGATCGGTTTGCGGATAGACTATGTGTCGGTATAAGTTTTTTTGCTGTTAGATTATGTGTCGCTGTGGTTTGGGGATGCGACACTTATGTCAAAAGGCTTCAACCTGATAAGCTCGAACCTAAATCAGAGAAGTGCGTCTTCATAGGATACCCTAAGGAAATTATTGGGTACACCTTCTACCATAGATCCGAAGGCAAGATCTTTGTAGCTAAGAATGGTCACTTTTTAGAGAAGGACTTTCTCTCGAAAGAAGTGAGTGTGAGGAAAGTAGAACTTGATGAGGTAACTGTACCTTCTCTCGAATTGGAAAGTAGCACATCACAGAAAACTGTTCCCGTGATGCCTACGCCAACTAGAGAGGAAGCTAATGATGATGATCATGAAAGTTCAAATCAAGTTACTACTGAACTTCGTAGGTCAACCAGAGCACGATCCGCACCAGAGCGGTACGGTAATCCTGTCCTGGAAGTCATGTTACTAGACCAAGGAGAACCTACAAACTATGAAGAAGTTATGATGATGAGCCCAGATTATGACAGATGGCTTGAGGCCATGAAATCTGAGATATGATCCATGTATGAGAACAAAGTGTGAACTTTGGTGGACTTGCCTGATGATCGGCAAGCCATAGAGAATAAATGGATCTTCAAGAAGAAGACTGACACTGATGGTAATGTTACTGTCTACAAAGCTTGACTTGTCGCAAAAGGTTTTCGACAAGTTCCAGGTGTTGACTACGATGAGAATTTCTCACATGTAGCGATGCTATGTCCGTCCAAATCATGTTAGCAATTGCCGCATTTTATGATTATGAAATCTGGCAAATGGACGTCAAAACTACATTCATTAATGAATTATATGATGCAACCAGAAGGTTTCGTCGATCCTAAAGGAGCTAACAAAGTGCAAAAGCTCCAGCGATCCATCTATGGACTGGTGCAAGCATCTCGGAGTTGGAATATACGCTTTGATGAGGTGATCAAAGCATATGGTTTTATACAGACTTACAGTGAAGCTTGTATTTACAAGAAAGTGAGTGGGAGCTTTGTGGCATTTCTGATATTATATGTGGATGACATATTATTGATTGGAAATGACATAGAATTTCTGGATAGCATAAAAGGATACTTGAAAAAGAATTTTTTTCAATGAAAGACCTCGGTGAAGCTGCTTATATATTGGGCATCAAGATCTAAGGGATAGATCGAGACGCTTAATAGGACTTTCATAAAGCACTACCTTGACAAAGTTTTGAAGAAGTTCAAAATGGATCAGTCAAAGAAAGGGTTCTTGCCTGTGTTACAAGGTGTGGAATTGAGTCAGACTCAAAGCCCGACCACTGTAGAAGATAGAGAGAGAATGAAAGCCATTACCTATGCCTCAACCATAGGTTCTATCATGTATGTTCTGCTGTGTACCAGACCTGATGTGTGCCTTTCCATAAGTTTGGCAGGGAGGTATCAAAGTAATCCAGGAGTGGATCACTGGACAGTGGTCAAGAACATCCTGAAGTACTTGAAAAGGACCAAGGATATGTTTCTTGTTTATGGAGGTGACAAAGAGCTTGTCGTAAATGGTTACGTCGATGATAGTTTTGACACCGATTTAGATGACTCTAAGTCCCAAACCGGATACGTATTTATATTGAATGGTGGAGCTGTCAGTTGGTGCAGTTCCAAGCAAAGCGTCATGGCGAGATCTACGTGTGAAGCGAAATACATAGCTACTTCGGAAGCAGTAAATGAAAGAGTCTGGATGATGGAGTTCATATCCGATCTGGGTGTAATACCCAGTCCATCGGGTCCAATGAAAATCTTTTGTGACAACACTGGAGCAATTGCCTTGGCGAAGGAATCCAGGTTTCACAAGAGAACCAAACACATCAAGAGACGCTTCAACTCCATTCATGAATAGGTCAAGGATGGAGACATAGAAGTTTGCAAAATACATACGGATCTTAATGTAGCAGACCCATTGACTAAACCTCTTCCACGAGCAAAACATGATCAACCCCAAGATTCCATGGGTGTTAGATTCATTACAATGTAATCTAGATTATTGACTCTAGTGCAAGTGGGAGATTGAAGAAAATATGCCCTAGAGGCAATAATAAAGTTTTTATTATATATATTTCCTTATTCATGATAAAGGATTATTATTCATGCTAGAATTGTATTGATCAGAAACTTAATTACATGTGTGAATACATAAACAAATACAGTGTCCCTAGTGCTTCTTATATATTGATTGTGAGGAACTACAAAGTACAGATCAATCTACCTCGAGATCGTACGAAGATGTTCTAAGCTATAAACCTTGTGAATGTGTCTCTGCAGTCTAAACCCTACGGCTAATATAGACGCCGGGGGTACCTAGGGTTTTCAAATGGTTGGTTGCGATCAAGGATAAAGCATGCCGATGTTGGGAAATGTTGCATGGAAAACAAAAAAATTCTGCCCATACGCAAGATCTATCCATGGAGATGCATAACACCGAGAGGGGAGAGTGTGTCTTTGTACCCTTGTAGACCATAAGCAAAAGCGTTTAGTAACGCGGTTGATGTAGTCAAACTTCTTCGCGATCCAACCGATCGAGTACCGAACATACGGCACCTCCGCGTTCATCACACGTTCAGCTCGGTGATGTCCACACCTTCTTGATCTAGCAAGATGGCGAGGAAGTGGATGAGTTCCGGCAACACGATGGCATGGTGACGGTGATGGTGATGATATCTTCGCAGGGTTTCGCCTAAGCACTACAAAAATATGACCGAGGGTGTAAACGGTGGAGGGGGGCGTCGCACACGGCTAAGAGATTATCGTGGTTATGTGTGGCGCCCCCTCCCACATATATACAGGTGGGGGAGGGAGGAGCGGCCAAGGAGGTGCCCCAAGTAGGCCGAATCCTACTTGGGGTTTCTCCCAAGTGGCGCCCCCCTTTCCTTATTTGAGTGCGGGAGGAAGGAAGGAGGAGGTGGCGCCCCCTCCTTTCCTTTCTCTCCTTAGGAGGGAAAGGCAGGAGGGGCCACCCCTCCCCTTTCCTCCCCTAAGGCCGTCCGGCCATGTATAAGCCTCTACTAGACTAGCTCGTTGATCAAAGATGGTTAAGGTTTTCTAACCATAGACATGTGTTGTCATTTGATAACAGGATCACATCATTAGGAGAATGATGCGATGGACGAGACCCATCCGTTAGCTTAGCACATTGATCGTTCAGTTTGTTGCTATTGCTTTCTTGATGACAAATACATATTCCTTTGACTATGAGATTATGCAACTCCCGGATACCAGAGGAATACCTTGTGTGCTATCAAACATCACAACGTAACTGGGTGATCATAAAGATGCTCTACAGGTATCTCCAAAGGTGTTTGTTGAGTTGGCATAGATCGAGATTAGGATTTGTCACTCCGAGTATCAGAGAGGTATCTCTGGGCCCTCTCGGTAATGCACATCATAAGCTTGCAAGTAAATGAATAAGGAGTTAGTTATGAGATGATGTGTTACAGAGCGAGTAAAGAGACTTGCCGGTAACGAGATTGAACTAGGTATGAAGATACCGACGATCGAATCTCGGGCAAGTAACATACCGACAGACAAAGGGAATTACATATGTTGTCATAACGGTTCAACCGATAAAGATCTTCGTAGAATATGTAGGAACCAATATGGGCATCCAGGTTCTGGTATTGGTTATTGACCAGAGAGGTGTCTCAGTCATGTCTACATAGTTCTCAAACCCGTAGAGTCTACACGCTTAACGTTCGTTGACGATATAGTGTTATATGAGTTATATGATTTGGTGACCGAATATTGTTTGGAGTCCCAGATGAGATCATGGACATGATGAGGAGCTCAGTTATGGTCCGGAGGTAAAGATTGATATATAGGACGATGATATTTGAACACCGGAATAGTTTCCGAGTGCACCGTGTAGTCATCGGGTCACCGGAAGGAGTTCCGGAAACCCCCGGTAAGTCTATGGGCTTAATGGGCCAAAGGAGGGGATAGACCAGCCCAGTAGGGGGCTCGTGCGCCCCTCTATGATGTAGGTTTTACCTTATCAAGAGGGCCTGAACTTGGGTAAAACATCGTGTCCCTACTTTCCATGTTACCATCTAGCTTAGATCACCAAGCTTGGGACCCCCTACCCGAAATCTGCCAGTTTTAGCACCTACAATGTGATCCAGGCGGTGGCAACGATGGAAGAGGGAGGTGATGAACTTGGGGAAGCAGGTGGCGAGCTTGATCTATGCTAGTGGGTGGATTTCTGCTATTGAATTCAATATGCGGGCATGTACAAACGATAGCAAAGCAATGTGTACCACTACACACAATACACGCCCTAGCTATGTTTGACTATGGTATAAGTATGCTTCAAATCAACGCACCATCGTACAATTGCAGTCTATCTGGTAGAAACCGGTTCCGCTAGAATTTCTTTTCCGCCATTATTGTGCCATAGAGACGATGAATGTAATATAAAGAAGAGTGAATTCCATATTTAACCCCCCTACATTGATATCTTTTATGCTAGTTACCCTATTTGACAGTTTTCATTTGAATTACTCCATTTAGCAAAAGGTGTACCAATTTTTACCCCCTTTAAAGTATGTTAGGTGCGTATAGCATCTCGAGTGGTTCTTTTACATGACAAAGTGCCAATGAAAGTTATGTCTAGTACGGTGCAATACCCAAAAAGTAAATACGGTGAAGAAGAATGCGGTGGAAGCAATGAACAAGGACCTGCATATCCCAAAGAAAAAACTCATCATCAAAGTAAAGCAATGTGTACATACACTATGAGAACAAAAAGTCCTGCCAAGCCAATGTCTAGCCAGGGTGTGGGAAAAAAAATGTCAGGAGAAAAATTGCGACTTGGGTCGCCACGTATACCGGATGGTACAACTGATAGACTGGTAATTGTGGTAAAAACTCATAAAACTTTCGCTAAATGTGATAAGAACGAGTAAATATTTTGCTACATGAGTAAGTCAAATGAAAATCTATTAAATTGAATAATTTACGTAAAAATGTCGTAGTAGGGGATAAAAACTGCAATTCACTATTTAAAGAATGGGTAACATTTAAATGCTGAGAATTCTGTAAACACTGCACGAATGCAGTCTAACATTGCCTGCATATCTACGAGGTCCATATACAGTATACTACTGGAATCTGCATATTCTATATGATGAAGTCTACCAACACATCCACTCTGTGGCATCAGCTCGACCACCGCCCATGTCACGTGCTGCCCGCGGCGCTGATCTTCACGTCCGGGTTCCGCACCGTCTTGAGCCACATCCCCGCGAGCACCCTCGACGACAGGCTCCAGACGACGTCTGGCCGCCGCTGCTGCTGCCTCGCCCTCGCTGCCTGCGACGATGGCGGCGTCTGCACCCTCTTGGCGGCGCGGCCCGGCCCGTGGGCGAGCGTCCACTGCATCGCCGTCAGCTTCTGCCGCTCGGCGCGCCAGCTCGCGCTTCCGCCGACTCCCGACAAACACCTCGTCTGCACGCCGCCCACGTGCAGGCTCCTCACTTTGAACCTCCCCCCGCTAAGCCCCGCAGCGCCCAGCATCCGCGCCGACTGGACGACGGCGATCATCGGCGCGCCCACCGCCTCGTAGCGCCGGGACGGATCACGCAGCTGGATGGCCGCCACCAGCGTGACGCGGCCGTCCGAGCCGCCACGGGACTCGGACCACTCGTCGGACGGCACCAGCGCGTCGAACACGTTCGCTTCCCCCGCAGCCGGCGCTACCTCGAATGGCGCCTCCTCGTCGGCCATCTCGGCCTGGATCATGAGCGCGTCCACCGCCATCGCCTCGAGCTTCTGTAACGAGAATGCGAGTACCTCATCCAAGGTCTCCGGATCGTTTCCCGCGCTCCAGATGCCGGTGGCGACGCGCTCCATCCGGCCCTCGGACAAGGCGGTGGCGAGCTTCCGGACGAGCCTGACCGACCGCGCCGCGCTTGAGCTCGCGCCGCCCTCGGTCCGCCTACCGCCGATGACCGCCTCCGCGATGCCCTCGAAACCCACTTGCTCGGGCGTCTTTCCGGTAAGGCTTTCCATGCGCCCTAGCGACGCCACCTTGTCTCGAACCTCGTCTGGTCCGCCCGCGGCCGCCATCTTCTGGAGCACATCGAATCCAGTCGCGGCCATGGCACTTGGCAGCACGAACGGCCTCGACACCTGCATGGCGAGCACCGGGGGTACGTCTCTGCTTGCAAGCGGCACGTTGTACGGGTTCATCGACACCAAGAACCCGCCGTCACGCGTTTGCACCGCCGGGCCAAGGCTCTGTCCCAAGTCCGGCACCACGGGCGCCTTCTTCTGCGACTCGCTTGACCTTGGTGTCATCGGCTGCTTCAGCTTCCTGAACTTGTCGTCGTCCACTGCCTCGAGCTTCCTAAGGAACTCAACGGTCACCATCTCTTCATCCGCATCGAGGCGCGGCTGATGACCGGCTCCCCTGGGCGACTTCTTGCCGCCGCTCGCCATCAGCGCCTCGATGGCCTCGATCTGCTCGCCAATGGAGTCGAGCTCGCGTAGCACGTCGCGCTGGTCCTGGAAGTGGACGACCTCTTTGACCGTCTCGACGCCCTTGTCGACCACCTCGTACTCCGGGATGACATAGTCGACGTCGCCAGCGCCACTTGCGGTGGAGAGCTCGTCGTCTTCGGGACGCTTGTCGACGTTGAGCCTGTCTACCAGCTGCCTGTAAGCTCTCATGGAAGGCGAGATGGCTCCGTCGGACGTTGAAAGCTTGGGCGTCGTACTGGCGACGCTGAACGAGTTCTTGTTGTGAACCCTCGCACGGGAGGGGGACACGGACACGTCCCTCGACGATCTCCCCGCGGCTTGCGTGTAGAGACGGAGCCCCGCGTCCTCCATGAGCTGGAACCCCAGTTTGAGCAAGAGCTCGCCACCGGTGGCCTTGCCGGCGAGTCCGAAGGCCCTGTCGAACCACCGGACGCGGCGTCCCTCGGAGCTCTTCTGGAGGGAGTCGAGCACGAGCGAGCTCACGTCGACGGTGTACGTCCCCAGACGGATGTCCGGCACCTCGACGGGGACGACGGACACAACGAACCGGCGAGGCTCGAGCTTGAGGGGCTTCCCGGTGCCTGGGCCGCCGGTGAAGTAGAGGTTGCACTTGACGAAGAGCGTCTCGTCGAACTCCGCGGTGCCATCGTGCGACACCCGGGCCGGCATGGTCTGCATCGCGCCGTCCTTGGTCTCGGCCTTGCGGACGGAGACGGCGAGTCGGAGGCCGTCCATGGAGGCCGGCATGCCGCGCACCGTGGCCACCTCGATGGAGAAGAGGCAGCCGGCCCGGCGCTTCCCGATGCGAGAGAGCGCGCGCACGGGCTTCCAGCTGCTCCACGACGACTGCCTCCCCTTGGCGCTGCTACTCCCCTCGAATTCTCGGCTTCTCGAGTCCACGGACGTGGTGTCGTCGGCCGGCAGAGGCCTGGAGCGCGGCCCGAGCCACGACGACAGCGAGAGACGGCGCGACGAGCGCGCCCTCCGACCCTCGCGCCCAACCCCATCCATGATGCGCGGTCCATCGTCGCCGGACCGCGCGATGGCGAGCGACGCGGTGCGGCGGTGGATGGCGTCGGGCCGGTCGAGGTAGTCGCTGAGCCCGCCGCCGCCTCCTCCCAGTCCGGCCATGTGAGCGCACGCTGCACGTACCCGCTCTCCTCCTCGACCAGGCTATCCACAATTCCGCGCACACCTTGCCAAGCTTTTCTCGAGCTGGACCATGATCCCGTGGCTGTTGAACCGTGGACCGCGATAGATATAGCTTTCGACGACCCCTCCGCGCTGCCGTCGTGTACCGCATTGGCGCCAAGGAAGTTGAAGTTGAGCGAATAACCCGGGAAACCAACCTACCAGCCAATCAAACCGCCGCCCTAATCGTGCACCGTCGCCCCATCGGACGGCCACGGTCCGGCACGTCCGCACGTCGTTGGTCCGATCCACGGCTCAGGGAGCTCCCGCCCTGCCAGGACTTGTCAGCGCTCAACAAGACGGACGAAGCGGCGGAATCGTAGCCACGGGATTTGGTTATGGATCTCGTTTGATCGGGGGTCAGGGCAAAAGGTTGATGTGATCCGGCGTTAATGCGGCGGGGAAAACGCGCCCTCCCGCGGACGTGTAGGCGGGATCAGCCGCGGCCCGGGCGACTGGGCCGGGATGGGCGAGCGTGTCGCCGTGCCCGCGAGCCGTCGCCGTCTCGCGGTCCCGGGCGAAGCTGGGAGAGCGTTCCGATTCGCGCGGCTTGCTTCGCCTGGATTACGTTACGTACATGACGTCGGTGTGGTGCACGTTGGGGCGTCTGTGGATGGATAGGACGGCGATTCGTTTCGCGGGTCCTTTCGAGGAGCAGTGGTGGTGGGTACAGGGTCTGATTGGGTTGTGAACTGTGGTCAGGGCTAGTTAGTTAGTTAGTGTTTGATTGATTGATTAGCCCGTGTGGTGCGTGTCGACTCGTGTGCAAGCAACGAGATCGGGGATCTTTTTCAGGAAGTCGTCGACGTACTCCTCCGTCTTCGGCGTTCGTCACGCTGGCAGTGGCGGGAGATTTGATCCAAAGAAGAACGAGTCCACGGCAAATCTCTACGCGTGTGCTATTGCTAATCACTTCAAAGAGCATGCATACCCTGTTTTGTCAAAGTTCTACTACTTTCTTTTTCAGCACGACAAATTCTACTCTCTTGCCTGCTAAGTTTTTTTTTAGACAATCTTGTCTGCTAAGTAAAGCTGGCAGTCAGGCCCTCGCGAGGGAAAAAGTCAGACCATTTGGTTCCCACAGTTTTTTTTTTTGAGGATTGGTTCCCACAGTTTGGACGTTGGGGCGAGACGGCAGGTCTATATCTAAAAAATTGGCAGAAGATTTGGGTTGGTTTGCAGTTGAACGTGGGAGGGTCCAGGTGATTTGAGCTGTTGATGCAGGTGTGCAGTACGCACGTTCGTACAGGGGGCGTACGGAGAAGGTCGTTGCTCAGTTCGTTGCAAGGTCGTTTCCATGTGCCGTGCTGGCGAATAGCGAAATGTTTGTTTGTTTTAGAATCGAAGAAATGTTATGTAACGTGTTCACGCCAAAAGGATGGATATTTTAGTCGGCGGACTTTTCTTGTACGGAGACGTGACGGCCTACCAGTCCACCACCTTGATCAGATCTCTGATCTTGTATAGTCACTTCAAAGCGCAAAGCAGAGACCACCGCAAAGATGAGACAGAGGGAGACAGAGAAAGCGTGCACAATGAGTCATTAGCAGATTTGGGCTTCCGAATTATTATTACAGGATTCCTTGTTCGAATGGAAGGAAGAGGGGTACAGTAGAGATAATTGGGAATATAGAAAAGAAATGAGTAAGACACAAGCAATTGGGGAAATATTTTATTCAAACAAATGCATAACCAAAATGGATGGTTTTCTACTTATTACCGATCTTCCCACCGAATAGAAATCTATTGTTTATAAATCTACTAGAGATAAAGTAGTGACTTCAAATATTAATGAACATATCAGAGAGTTATCCATCAGAACAATAATCTTGCCTATCTATTAAAAATAGGTGAATTTAGGCCAGCAGATTTAGTAATGTGCCAAGCATAATTGGTATAAGGAGCCATAGAAACACTTATTGATGATGGGTCTCATGAGCAACCAACGAGGGATGGTCATAGTAAAGTATACAAATCACTTTCAGATGTAAATGAAGGTAAAGAAGGATGGTTTAGAGAGACTCTGCTTGAGAAATGGGTCAATTACTCATGGTGTCCTGTCATTGTTGTGGGTCGTTCGCTTTCATTACATCAATGTGGATTACCACTAGACATAGAGATAAAGTTTTTTCAACTATTTGTAATTCGTGATTTTTTTTTGAAAAACCCCACCCATATATTAATAAAATTAATATGTTCATACAATCATTCGTTGCAGCATTTGTCACACAGGCCGGAACACTATTAACAAGAGCACCATCAGACCTATTAATAAAACTAAACTTAGCCACCTCATGTGCCACTATATTAGCTTTCCTGCTAATCTTGCAGATCTTTAAATTCGGCAACATCTTAGAGATACTCAAAGCTTCCTTCTTTAGGTCAACAAGGGGTGACCCGTCGATACTGTCTTTTCCAAAAACAGAGGCCACAAAAGAACAATCGGTTTCTAAAATGATGGGTTTGTGAGGAATGACAACTTCTACAGAGTGGTTTTTGACAACCACCCCCACACTCGCCACGTTAATAGCCCCACCAAAACTTGCGTCGACATTAATATTAAAGAACTCCGCGGTGGGAGGTTGCCAAGCAGAAGAATTCCTCTCCATATTATTTGAAGCCAGAATTCCATCCCCCACTTCCTTGCCTTTGTTACTCATCTCTACCTGCACTTTTGCATGACAAGATGAAAAGGAAGCCCAATAATTTTGTACAAAATTCACAGAGGCTGAGATGGATTCTTTTCCCTTACCAAAGATTAGATCATTCCTCAAGTGCCAAGCTATCCAAAACATGAATATAGTTTGTTCACGCGCTGACGAACTTAGTTGATCCAATAAAATAAGAAGCAAATCCTGCCCCATATTTCTGAAAATCTCTTCGGCCGGCAAATTCCATACCTCCCTCAAAGCTATACAAAGTGCACGAGTCTTTGTACAATTCACCAATGCATGAAAAGTGCCTTCATCTTCAACACCACACATTGTACACGTACCTTGGATAGCTTGATGGTGCTTTACTCCGTGAACTTGAACCGCCAAAGTATTAGCTGCAAATCCTTTGAGGGACATTAGCCTTCCAAATAATATTCCAGATCCTTCTTTCCCCATTTACCGCTATGCTAGAATTCCCCTGATTAACCTTGCAATCCATGAGATTCGGTGCTAGCCTATACGCACTCTTCATCGAAAACATGCCACTTTTCTCATGGTGCCAGGCAATAAGATCTCCCTCACCCAATTTCAGAGTACGCAACTTTAAGGTTTCCTCTGCATCATGAGGGTAAAACAGATGCCTGCTCAGATTTTCATCCCACCTCCTAGAACTAGTCATGAATAACTCAGATACCCATTTGATCCTCGTTCTATTTTTCTTAGCAGTAATATTTAGGCCAGACTCCTAGGAGTCCAATTATCCTCCATATGTTTATACTGGCCCTATCAACAACTCTCCATATCATGCCATGTTACAATAATTCGAGGCCATGCATAATACATTACCATGGGAGTGACATCGATTGAGGGAAGACAATATCAATAAGTTGCCCATGAGAATAATATTTTGCTTTCATCACCTTAGCACACAAGGAGTCCGGGAAAACCAATAAACACCATGCTTGTTTGGCCAAAATGGCTTGATTAAATAGCCTAAGATCACGAAAGCCCATAACCCCTTCACATTTTGGTCTTGTCACCTAATCCCAAGCCAGCCAGTGAGTTCTCCTTCTATTCTCCTCATCAACCCAGCAAAAATTCCTAATTATCTGGGATAAATCTGTTGGAAATATGCCCTAGAGGCAATAATAAAAGGATTATTATTATATTTCCTTGTTCATGATAATTGTCTTTATTCATGCTATAACTGTATCATCCGGAAATCGTAATACATGTGTGAATACATAGACCATAATATGTCCCTAGTAAGCCTCTAGTTGACTAGCTCGTTGATCAACAGATAGTCATGGTTTCCTGGCTATGGACATTGGATGTCGTTGATAACGGGATCACATCATTAGGAGAATGATGTGATGGACAAGACCCAATCCTAAGCATAGCACAAGATCGTGTAGTTCGTTTGCTAGAGCTTTTCCAATGTCAAGTATCTTTTCCTTAGACCATGAGATCGTGTAACTCCCAGATACCGTAGGAGTGCTTTGGGTGTACCAAACGTCACACCGTAACTGGGTGACTATAAAGGTGCACTACAGGTATCTCCGAAAGTGTCTGTTGGGTTGACACAGATCGAGACTGGGATTTGTCACTCCGTATGACGGAGAGGTATCACTGGGCCCACTCGGTAATGCATCATCATAATGAGCTCAAAGTGACCAAGTGTCTGGTCACTGGATCATGCATTACGGTACGAGTAAAGTGACTTGCTGGTAATGAGACTGAACGAGGTATTGGGATACCGACAATCGAGTCTCGGGCAAGTAACATACCGTCTGACAAAGGGAATTATGTACGGGGTTGTTCGAATCCTCGACATCGTGGTTCATCCGATAAGATCATCGAGGAGCATGTGGAAGCCAACATGGGTATCCAGATCCCGCTGTTGGTTATTTCCCAAGAGCCGTCTCGGTCATGTCTACGTGTCTCCCGAACCCGTAGGGTCTACACACTTAAGGTTCGGTGACGCTAGGGTTGTATGAATATGAGTATGCAGCATACCGAATGTTGTTCGGAGTCCCGGATGAGATCTCGGACGTCACGAGGAGTTCCGGAATGGTCCAGAGGTAAAGAATTATATATAGGAAGTGTTGTTTCGGCCATCGGGAAAGTTTCGGGGTCACCCGGTATTGTACCGGGACCACCGGAAGGGTCCCGGGGGTCCACCGGGTGGGGACACCCATCCCGGAGGTCCCCATGGGCTGAAGTGGGAAGGGGAACCAGCCCATAGTGGGCTGGTGCGCCCCCCTTGGCCCACCCCCTGCGCCTAGGGTTGAAACCCTAGGGTGGGGGGGCGCCCCACTTGCCTTGGGGGGGCACTCCACCCCCCCTGGCTGCCGCCACCTTGGGAGATTGCAGCTCCCAGGGCCGGCGCCCCCCCTGGGGGCCTATATAAAGGAGGGCAGGGGGGAGGGCAGCCGCACCCTATGTCTTGGCGCCTCCCTCCTCCTGCTACACCTCGTCCTCCTCCCGCAGCAGCTTGGCGAAGCCCTGCCGGAGTTCTGCTGCATCCACCACCACGCCGTCGTGCTGCTGGATCATCATCAACCTCTCCTTCCCCCTTGCTGGATCAAGAAGGAGGAGACGTCATCCGCTCCGTACGTGTGTTGAACGCGGAGGTGCTGTCCGTTCGGCACTTGGTCATCGGTGATTTGAATCACGGCGAGTACGACTCCATCATCACCGTTCTCTTGAACGCTTCCGCACGCGATCTACAAGTGGTATGTAGATGCAATCTCTCTCCCTTGACTCGTTGCTTAGATGAACTCATAGATGGATCTTGGTGAAACCGTAGGAAAAATTTTAATTTTCTGCAACGTTCCCCAACAGTGGCATCATGAGCTAGGTCTATGCGTAATTCTCTATTGCATGAGTAGAACACAATTTTGTTGTGGGCGTAGATCTTGTCAACTTGCTTGCCGCTACTAGTCTTATCTTGCTTCAGCGGTATTGTGGGATGAAGCAGCCCGGACCAACCTTACACGTACGCTTACATGAGACCGGTTCCACCGACTGACATGCACTAGTTGCATAAGGTGGCTGGCGGGTGTCTGTCTCTCCCACTTTAGTTGGAGCGGATTCGATGAAAAGGGTCCTTATGAAGGGTAAATAGAAGTTGACAAAATCACGTTGTGGTTATTCGTAGGTAAGAAACGTTCTTGCTAGAACCCAATTGCAGCCATGTAAAAGATGCAACAACAATTAGAGGACGTCTAACTTGTTTTTGCAGCAATTGTCATGTGATGTGATATGGCCAGAAGTTGTGATGAATGATGAATGATATATTGTGATGTATGAGATCATGTTCTTGTAATAGGAATCACGACTTGCATGTCGATGAGTATGACAACCGGCAGGAGCCATAGGAGTTGTCTTTATTTTTTTGTATGACCTGCGTGTCATTGAAGAACGCCATGTAAATTACTTTACTTTATTGCTAAACGCGTTAGCCATAGAAGTAGAAGTAGTCGTTGGCGTGACAACTTCATGAAGACACGATGATGGAGATCATGATGATGGAGATCATGGTGTCATGCCGGTGACAAAGATGATCATGGAGCCCCGAAGATGGAGATCAAAGGAGCTATGTGATATTGGCCATATCATGTCACTACTTATATAATTGCATGTGATGTTTATTATGTTTATGCATCTTGTTTACTTAGAACGACGGTAGTAAATAAGATGATCCCTTACAACAATTTCAAGAAGTGTTCTCCCCTAACTGTGCACCATTGCTAAAGTTCGTCGTTTCGAAGCACCACGTGATGATCGGGTGTGATAGATCCTTACGTTCACATACAACAGGTGTAAGACAGTTTTACACATGCAAAACACTTAGGGTTAACTTGACGAGCCTAGCATGTACAGACATGGCCTCGGAACACAGAGACCGAAAGGTCGAACACGAGTCATATGGAAGATACGATCAACATGGAGATGTTCACCGGCGATGACTAGTCCGTCTCACGTGATGATCAGACACGGCCTAGTCGACTCGGATCGTGTAACACTTAGATGACTAGAGGGATGTCTAATCTGAGTGGGAGTTCATTGTAATAATTTGATTAGATGAACTTAATTATCATGAACTTAGTCTAAAACCTTTGCAAATATGTCTTGTAGATCAAATGGCCAACGCTCATGTCAAGATGAACTTCAACGCGTTCCTAGAGAAAACCAAGCTGAAAGATGATGGCAGCAACTATACGGACTGGGTCCGGAACCTGAGGATCATCCTCATAGCTGCCAGGAAACAATATGTCCTAGAAGGACCGCTAGGTGATGCACCCGTTCCAAAGAACCAAGACGTTATGAACGCTTCGCAGTCTCGTGCTGATGATTACTCCCTCGTTCAGTGCGGCATGCTTTACAACTTAGAACTGGGGCTCCAAAAGCGTTTTGAGCAACACGGAGCATATGAGATGTTCGAGGAGCTGAAACTAGTTTTCCAAGCTCATGCCCGGGTCGAGAGATATGAAGTCTCCGACAAGTTCTATAGTTGTAAGATGGAGGAAAATAGTTCTGTCAGTGAGCACATACTCAAAATGTCTTGGTTGCACAACCGCCTGACCCAGTTGGACATTAACCTCCCTGACGAGGCGGTCATTGACAGAATCCTTCAGTCGCTCCCACCAAGCTACAAGAGCTTTGTGATGAACTACAATATGCAGGGGATGGTGAAGACCATTCCTGAAGTATTTTCAATGTTGAAGCCAGCAGAGGTTGAAATCAAGAAAGAACATCAAGTGTTGATGGTCAATAAGACCACTAAGTTCAAGAAGGGCAAGGGAAAGAAGAACTTCAAGAAAGACGGCAAGGATCTTGCCGCGCCCTGTAAGCCAGTTACCGGGAAGAAGTCAAAGAATGGACCCAAGCCTGAGACTGAGTGCTTTTATTGCAAGGGGAAGGGTCACTGGAAGCGGAATTGCCCCAAATACTTAGCGGATAAGAAGGCCGGCAACACCAAAGGTATATTTGATATACATGTAATTGATGTGTACCTTACTAGTACTCGTAGTAACTCCTGGGTATTTGATACCGGTGCCGTTGCTCATATTTGTAACTCACAGCAGGAGCTGCGGAATAAGTGGAGACTGGCGATGGACGAGGTGACGATGCGCGTCGGGAATGGTTCCAAGGTCGATGTGACCGCCGTCGGCACGCTACCTCTACATTTACCTACGGGATTAGTTATAAACCTTAATAATTGTTATTTGGTGCCAAGTTTGAGCATGAACATTGTATCTGGATCTCGTTTGATGCGAGATGGCTACTCATTTAAATCCGAGAATAATGGTTGTTCTATTTATATGAGAGACATGTTTTATGGTCATGCCCCGATGGTCAATGGTTTATTCTAAATGAATCTCGAGCGTAATATTACACGTATTCATAGTGTGAATGCCAAAAGATGTAAAGTTGATAACGATAGTCCCACATACTTGTGGCACTGCCGCCTTGGTCACATTGGTGTCAAGCGCATGAAGAAGCCCCATGCTGATGGACTTTTAGAGTCTCTCGATTATGAATCATTTGACACATGCGAACCATGCCTCATGGGCAAAATGACCAAGACTCCGTTCTCCGGAACAATGGAGCGAGCAACCAACTTGTTGGAAATCATACATACCGATGTGTGCGGTCCAATGAGCGTTGAGGCTCGCGGAGGATATCGTTATGTTCTCACTCTCACTGATGACTTGAGTAGATATGGGTATGTCTACTTAATGAAACACAAGTCTGAGACCTTTGAAAAGTTCAAAGAATTTCAGAATGAGGTAGAGAATCAACGTGACCGAAAGATAAAGTTCCTACGATCAGATCGTGGAGGAGAATATTTAAGTCACGAATTTGGTACACACTTAAGGAAATGTGGAATCGTTTCACAACTCACGCCGCCTGGAACACCTCAGCGTAACGGTGTGTCCGAACGTCGTAATCGCACTCTATTGGATATGGTGCGGTCTATGATGTCTCTTACCGATTTACCGCTATCATTTTGGGGATACGCTCTAGAGACAGCTACATTCACTTTAAATAGGGCACCGTCTAAATCCGTTAAGACGACACCGTATGAATTATGGTTTGGGAAGAAACCTAAGCTGTCGTTTCTAAAAGTTTGGGGATGCGATGCTTATGTCAAGAAACTTCAACCTGAAAAGCTCGAACCCAAGTCGGAAAAATGCGTCTTCATAGGATACCCTAAGGAAACCATTGGGTATACCTTCTACTTAAGATCCGAGGGCAAGATCTTTGTTGCCAAGAACGGATCCTTTCTGGAAAAAGAGTTTCTCTCGAAAGAAGTAAGTGGGAGGAAAGTAGAACTTGATGAAGTACTACCTCTCGAACGGGAAAGTAGTGCAGCTCAGGAAAATGTTCCTGTGATGCCTACACCAACAGAAGAGGAAAATAATGATGATGATCAAGGTACTTCGGATCAAGTTGCTACTGAACTTCATAGGTCCACAAGGACACGTTCCGCACCAGAGTGGTACGGCAACCCTGTCCTGGAAATCATGTTGTTAGACAACGGTGAACCTTCGAACTATGAAGAAGCGATGGCAGGCCCAGATTCCAACAAATGGCTTGAAGCCATGAAATCCGAGATAGAATCCATGTATGAAAACAAAGTATGGACTTTGACAGACTTGCCCGATGATCGGCGAGCGATAGAAAACAAATGGATCTTTAAGAAGAAGACGGACGCGGATGGAAATGTTACCATCTATAAAGCTCGACTTGTTGCTAAGGGTTATCGACAAGTTCAAGGGGTTGACTACGATGAGACATTCTCTCCCGTAGCGAAGCTGAAGTCCGTCCGAATCATGTTAGCAATTGTCGCATACTATGATTATGAGATATGGCAGATGGACGTCAAAACGGCATTCCTTAACGGACATCTTAAGGAAGAACTGTATATGATGCAGCCAGAAGGTTTTGTCGACCCTAAGTATGCTAACAAAGTATGCAAGCTCCAGCGATCCATTTATGGGCTGGTGCAAGCATCTCGGAGTTGGAACATTCGCTTTGATGAGATGATCAAAGCGTTTGGGTTTATGCAGACTTATGGAGAAGCCTGCGTTTACAAGAAAGTGAGTGGGAGCTTTGTAGCATTTCTCATATTATATGTAGATGACATACTCTTGATGGGAAATGATATAGAACTTTTGGACATCATTAAGGCCTACTTGAATAAGTGTTTTTCAATGAAGGACCTTGGAGAAGCTGCTTACATATTAGGCATCAAGATCTATAGGGATAGATCGAGACGCCTCATAGGTCTTTCACAAAGCACATACCTTGAAAAGATTTCGAAGAAGTTCAAAATGGATCAGTCCAAGAAAGGGTTCTTGCCTGTGTTGCAAGGTGTGAGATTGAGCTCGGCTCAATGCCCGACCACGGCAAAAGATAAAGAAGAGATGAGTGTCATCCCGTATGCTTCAGCCATGCTGTGTACCAGACCTGATGTAAACCTTGCCGTAAGTTTGGTAGGAAGGTACCAAAGTAATCCCGGCAAGGAACACTGGACAACGATCAAGAATATCCTGAAGTACCTGAAAAGGACAAAGGACATGTTTCTCGTTTATGGAGGTGACGAAGAGCTCGTCGTAAAGGGTTATGTCGACGCTAGCTTCGACATAGATCTGGATGACTCTAAGTCACAAACCGGATACGTGTATATGTTGAATGGTGGAGCAGTGAGCTGGTGCAGCTGCAAGCAGAGCGTCGTGGCGGGATCTACATGTGAAGCGGAGTACATGGCAGCCTCGGAGGCAGCGCATGAAGCAATTTGGGTGAAGGAGTTCATCACCGACCTAGGAGTCATACCCAATGCGTCGGGGCCGATCAAACTCTTCTGTGACAACACTGGAGCTATTGCACTTGCCAAGGAGCCCAGGTTTCACAAGAAGACCAGGCACATCAAGCGTTGCTTCAACTCCATTCGTGAAAACGTTCAAGATGGAGACATAGATATTTGCAAAGTACATACGCATCTGAATGTCGCAGATCCGTTGACTAAACCTCTCTCGCGAGCAAAACATGATCAACACCAGAACTCTATGGGTGTTCGATTCATCACAATGTAACTAGATTATTGACTCTAGTGCAAGTGGGAGACTGTTGGAAATATGCCCTAGAGGCAATAATAAAAGGATTATTATTATATTTCCTTGTTCATGATAATTGTCTTTATTCATGCTATAACTGTATTATCCAGAAATCGTAATGCACGTGTGAATACATAGACCATAATATGTCCCTAGTAAGCCTCTAGTTGACTAGCTCGTTGATCAACAGATAGTCATGGTTTGCTGGCTATGGACATTGGATGTCGTTGATAACGGGATCACACCATTAGGAGAATGATGTGATGGCAAGACCCAATCCTAAGCATAGCACAAGATCGTGTAGTTCGTTTGCTAGAGCTTTTCCAATGTCAAGTATCTTTTCCTTAGACCATGAGATCGTGTAACTCCCAGATACCGTAGGCGTGCTTTGGGTGTACCAAACGTCACAACGTAACTGGGTGACTATAAAGGTGCACTACATGTGAGGGAGTCCTGGACTAGAGGGTGTCCGGACAGCCGGACTATCATCGTCCGCCGGACTCCAAGACTACGAAGATACAAGATTGAAGACTCCGTCCCGTGTCTGGATGGGACTTTCCTTGGCGTGGAAGGCAAGCTTGGCAATGCGGATATGTAGATCTCCTACCATTGTAACCGACTTTGTGTAACCCTAGCCCTCTCCGGTGTCTATATAAACCGGAGGGCTTTTAGTCCGTAGGACATAACCTCCATTACAACAATCATACCATAGGCTAGCTTCTAGGGTTTAGCCTCCTTGATCTCGTGGTAGATCCACTCTTGTAATACACATCATCAATATTAATCGAGCAGGACGTAGGGTTTTACCTCCATCAAGAGGGCCCGAACCTGGGTAAAACATCGTGTCCCTTGTCTCCTGTTACCATCCGCCTAGACGCACAGTTCGGGACCCCCTACCCGAGATCCGCCGGTTTTGACACCGACATTGGTGCTTTCATTAAGAGTTCCTCTATGTCGTCACCGATAGGCTCGATGGCATCTTCAATCAACAACGCCGTCCAGGGCGAGACTTTTCTCCCCGGACAGATCTTCGTATTCGGCGGCTTCGCACTGTGGGCCAACTCACTTGGACATCTGGAGCAGATCGAAAGCTACGCCCCTGGCCATCAGGTCAGGTTCGGAAGCCTAAACTTCACGGCCGACATCCGCGGGGACTTGATCTTCGACGGACTCGAGCCACAGCCGAGCGTGCCGCGTTGTCTCGACGGGCATGATTTAGCTCTGCCGCCTGACAGTGCCTTGGAGGCCGCACACGAATCCGCTCCGGCCCTCAGTCCGGAGCCGATCGCCCAGATCGAGGACCGGTGGCTGGACACCGCCTCGGGGGCTACAAATTCCGCGGCGATGGAGCCGAACTCTGACCTTGTCCCCTATAAAGCTCGTGACTCCGAGGTGCCGGACTCCCTGCCGGACTCCGAACCTCCTGCGCCCCTGCCAATCGAATCCGATTGGGCGCCAATCATGGAGTTCACCGCGGCGGACATCTTTCAGCACTCGCCCTTTGGCGACATCCTAAATTCGCTAAAGCATCTCTCGCTATCCGGAGAGCCCTGGCCAGATTATGGCCAGGATGGTTGGGATGCGGACGACGAAGAAATTCAAAGCCCACCCACCTCCCACTTTGTAGCTACTGTCCATGATCTAACCGCCATGCTAGACTACGACTCCGAAGACATCGACGGTATGGACGACGATGCCGGAGACGAATAGGAACCAGCGCCTACAGGGCACTGGAAGACCACCTCGTCATATGACATATACATGGTGGATACCCCAAAAGATGGGGACGGCGAAGAAGCAGCGGAGGCAGATTCCTTAAAGAAACAGCCCAAGCGCCGGCGTCAGCGGCGCCGCTCTAAATCCCGCCACAGCAAGAATGGAGATTCCGGCACAGGAGATAATAACACCCCAGACAGTGCCGAAGACAATCCCCTCCAGCAAGATTCAGCGCAGGAGGATACAGAAGCAAGCCCTCGTGAGAGAGTGGCAGACGAAGAGGTCGAGGATGATAATTACATGCCTCCCTCCGGAGACGAAGCAAGCCTCGGCGACGACGAATTCGTCGTGCCCGAGGATCCCATCGAACAAGAGCGTTTCAAACGCAGGCTTATCGCCATGGCAAATAGCCTAGAGAAAAAGCAGCAGCAGCTTCAAGCTGATCAAGACCTGCTGGCCGATCGATGGACCGAGGTCCTCGCGGCCGAAGAGTACGAACTCGAACGTCCCTCCAAGAGCTACCCAAGACGCAAGTTGCTCCCCCGATTAGAGGAAGAAGCATACATACCTTCATCACCAGCGCACAATACGGCCGACCGACCACCCCGTGGTCGGGATAGAGAGGCACCCAGGCCCTCCACCAAGACCGTACCCCGGCACCGCTCCAAAAGCGCGAAGCCAAGAGGGAACGCGCCGGACTTGCGAGATATATTGGAGGACAAAGCAAGGCAATCCAGATCCATCTACGGATCACGTGGGCGCCCCACGACCCACGACGAACACCGTCGCGCCGGATACAACAACCCCGGCCGGGCCGAACACAGCAGACAACGCTCACTCGAGCTACGTCGTGATATTGCTCAATATAGAGGCGCCGCACACCCGCTATGCTTCACTGATGAAGTAATGGATCATCAAATCCCTGAAGGGTTTAAACCCGTAAACATTGAATCCTACGACGGCACAACAGACCCCGCGGTTTGGATTGAAGATTATCTCCTTCACATCCATATGGCCCGCGGCGACGATCTCCACGCCATCAAATACCTCCCACTCAAGCTTAAAGGACCAGCTTGGCATTGGCTTAACAGCTTGCCCGCAGAGTCAATTGGGTGTTGGGAAGACCTGGAAGCCGCATTCCTCGACAACTTCCAGGGCACATATGTGCGACCACCAGACGCCGATGACCTAAGCCACATAATCCAGCAGCCAGACGAATCGGCCAGACAGTTCTAGACACGGTTCTTAACAAAGAAAAACCAAATCGTCGACTGTCCGGATGCAGAGGCCCTCGCAGCCTTCAAACATAACATCCGCGACGAGTGGCTAGCCCGACACCTAGGACAGGAAAAGCCGAAATCCATGGCAGCCCTCACATCATGAATGACCCGCTTTTGTGCGGGAGAGGATAGCTGGCTAGCTCGCCGCAACAACCTTAGTAAAAATTCAGGCAGTCCGGATACTAAGGACCACAATGGCAGGTCGCGTCGAAGCAAAAATAAACGCCGTATTAACGGCGACGACAAGGAGGATACGGCAGTCAACGCCGGATTCCGAGGCTCTAAACCCAGTCAGCGGAAGAAGCCATAAAAAAGAACCACTCCGGGTTCGTCCAATTTGGACCGAATACTCGACCGCTCATGTCAGATACATGGCACCCCCGAAAAGCCAGCTAACCACACCAACAGAGATTGTTGGGTATTCAAGCAGGCCGGCAAGTTAATTGCCGAAAACAATGACAAGGGGCTGCATAGCGATGACGAGGAAGAGACCCGGCCGCCGAACAGTAGAGGACAGAAGGGTTTCCCCCCACAAGTGCGGACGGTGAACATGATATACGCAACCCATATACCCAAGAGGGAGCGGAAGCGTGCACTAAGGGACGTATATGCGATGGAGCCAGTAGCCCCTAAGTTCAATCCATGGTCCTCTTGCCCGATCACTTTCGATCGAAGAGACCATCCGACCAGTATCCGCCATGGCGGATTCGCCGCATTGGTTTTAGACCCAATCGTCGATGGATTTCACCTCACGAGAGTCCTGATGGACGGCGGCAATAGCCTGAACCTGCTTTATCAGGACACAGTGCGCAAGATGGGCATAGACCCCTCAAGGATTAAACCTACAAAGACGACCTTCAAAGGCGTCATACCAGGTGTTGAGGCCAATTGTACAGGCTCAGTCACACTGGAAGTGGTCTTCGGATCCCCGGATAATTTCCGGAGCGAGGAGTTAATCTTCGACATAGTCCCATTCCGCAGCGGCTATCACGCTCTGCTCGGACGAACCGCGTTTGCAAAATTCAACGCGGTGCCGCATTATGCATACCTCAAGCTCAAGATGCCAGGCCCTCGTGGAGTCATCACGGTCAACGGAAATACAGAACGCTCCCTCCGAACGGAGGAACATACAGCGGCTCTCGCGGCAGAAGTACAGAGCAGCCTTTTAAGGCAATTTTTGAGTCCGGCCGTGAAATGGCCGGATACGGCCAAACGCACCCGGAGCAACATCAACCAAGACCACCTGGCACGATCCGAGCACGTGTAGCAATGCGGCCCCGACCCCAGCCCTCGCATGATTGCAAGACCAACCCTCCGTACATCATTACGCTCTGGAGATACCATGGGCGTAGGGGAGGGGCACGACCACACCAGTGGCTCACAAGTGTGCCACTCTTTTTTTTATTACTTTCCTTCTTTGTATACACAGGACTCTGCTAACCAGAGGCCATGTCCGGCGGTGAACCTGCCGAACTCACGATGCAACAGCCGGGGAAGAAAGAAGGATGTGATGAACACTCAGGTGGTCTCCATTACGAGCATTAGATTTGATTATATACACCAGTCCGCAGCCCACCCCTGGAGGGGGACATGTTTAATTAGTCCAATCCCTTGCTTACTGCACTATTTGTATCCCTCCGCACTCATAGCAGACTTCCTTGAATAAATAATGCAGCACTTTTTGCCTGTAATTACATTACCTTACATATATGTTCATTAAATGACATCTTGCATCCGTATATTTTGGTACGGCCGAATACACCAGGGGCTTACGTTCCCCGCATTATGGTGTGATAAGTCCGAACACTTTCACAAGTGCGGCACCCCGAACTTATAGCATTATATGAATCGGCTCCGAATCATGTCTTGGGTCAATAGTTGGGTTTGCCCGGCTCCCATGTTTTGGTGCCTTACGTTCCGTTCTGTCGGCTAAGGTGGCACTGGGAGAACCACTGCGATTGCGCCTCGGTTGAGCTGGGCGAGCGCCTCAATGGAGAAAGCTAAAACTGACTGGCATGATAAGGCGAGAGACCGGTCGCTGTTCGAGAGGTCTTTTCGGGTCCCTAAAGACTTATGCCGCTTCGAGCGAAGTACCGGATAATGTCCGACAAAGGCGTGGATAGCGCCCCGAATTCAGTCCTCCGAATACTAGGGGCTTCGCCGAAATTTAAAATTATAGAATTCTATGGCTAAGTGAGAGTGTTCAAGCATTATAAGTCCGGTTGCCTTGTTCGTTGTGTTGAGTGCCTCCCTCGATGGACCCAAAAATGGGAACAAGAGTGCTCAAGTTTATCCCGAACACCCCAGCACTTGCGGCTCGGGGGCTGAAGCCAACGACTTGCCATCTCTCAGATTTTATAAACGGCCGCACAGAAGGTAATATTTTAAATTAAACAAGGGTTGCTTAGCGCATATGAACAAAGTTTTTAGCGCAAAGGATAATACATAGCGAGTTTACTCAAAAATTACATCTCTGGGGCACTCATCCGCAATATTGCGGGCACCCTTCAGGACAGTCTTATAGTACATTTCGGGCGTACGATACTCCTTGCCCGCTGGCGGCGGGTCAGTAAGAAGCTTCTCCGCATCCAGCCTGCCCCAGTGCACCTTTGTGCGGGCAAGGGCCCGACGAGCACCTTCAATACAGGCGGAGCGCTTGATGACCTCCACCCAGGGGCATGCATCCACCAGCCGCCGCACGAGGCCGAGGTAGCTCCCAGGCATGGCCTATCCAGGCCACAGCCGGACTATAAGACCCTTCATGGCCTCCTCAGCCGCCTTGTGGAGCTCGACCAACTACTTCAGCTGGTCGCTAGGGGGCACCGGATGGCCGGCCTCAGCGTACTGAGACCAGAAGACCTTCCCCATTGAGCTCCCCTCCTGGCCACGGTAAAATGCGGCGGCGTCAGATACACTGCACGGCAGATCTGCAAACGCCCCTGGAGAGCTCCGAATTCGGGTTCGTATCAGGTAGTTCACATTAACATGCTTGCTTTGCATGAAAATTGCCTTACCCGCTGCTATCTTCTTCACATCTTCAACCTCCTGAAGGGCCTCACGGGCTTCGGCCTTGGCGGACTTGGCACTTTCGAGAGCCGAGGCGAGCTCGGACTCTCGAGTCTTTGAGTCGCGCTCCAAACTCTCATGCTTCTCCATGAGAGCCTGGAGCTCTTGCCTCACTTTCCGCCACCCATGCCTCCTGCTTTTCTCGCTCTGCCTGTTCCGCGACCGCATTACGTTCGGCCGCGGACACAGCCTCCTTCAGGGTCGCCACCTCGTTAGTGGCCCCTGCAGTACACACGTTATCCTTGTCATTTTTATTGCAACCTAAATCCTTTTCTGTAAGGTAAATCTTTAAAGTGGTGTTACTCACCTTCTTTGTCCTCGAGCTGCTTCTTGGCACGGCCGAGCTCTTGCTCGGACCGCTCGATATCCTGCTTCAATGCACCGACCTCCGCAGTCAGTGCGGCAGAGGTCAGCAGCGCAGCCTGCAAACCCATATTGACATATTATTTAGCAACCCTGCGTATATCTTTTTAGATCCTCAGTCCAGCTTTTCTTTCCGAACGCCGAATTGAGCATCAGGGGCTACTGTCTATGCGGTATTACATTACATAATTTTAACTTCTTACCTCAAAGCCTGTTAGAAGGCTGCTGCAGGCTTCGGTCAGCCCGCTCTTGGCGAGCTAAACCTTCTGAATCACCGCACTCATGATAGTGCGGTGTTCTTCCTCGATGGAAGTGCCTTTGAGCGCCTCCAACAAGTTGTCCGGCGCCTCCGGTTGGACGGGGGCCGCCGGTGTCACGGTCTTGCCCTTCTTGCGAAGGGGCCGCCTGCCGGACTCTGGAACCACTGCAGGTTCTGGCGTAGAGTCCGGCGCAAAGTCCGGGAGGCTGCCTTGCGGCGCCTCCGGAGCCTCCTCCCGATGGGTCCCTTCCCGGGATCCCACCTCGGCGTCCTCAGCGGCGCGAGGGGTGGAGGCAGTCGGAGCGGATTCCACATCCGACGCAGCCAACGACCCTCTCGACGAAGCAGGGAGATCATCATCGGCCGGACTGCAGGCAGTATGCGGCATTAGAAGGACACTATGTGACAAAAAGAAATTGCAGACCATTCAGGGATCCGGATACTTACGATCTCGCCAGAGGCCTGGCCCTTAAGGGCCATTCTTCGCCAACTTTGGTGTTGGCGGAGCTGTCCGGGGGAATAGTTCTTCCCCTCTTGGACCCTTCGGCCTTCCCTATTGGGGAGCCTTTCCTCTTTCTCTCTCCCTCCTCTGGGAGAGAGCCTTCTTCCTCCTCGTCTTCGGGGGAGGAATCCGCCTCGGAGTCGTCGGGCACCTGAAAACGGGAACTCTTTCGAGTACCCGTGGCCACCTTCTTGGCCTTCTTCTCCGGCACCACGTGCGGTGCCGGAACCAGCAGCCCCGCTAGACGGGCGTCCACTGGGTCTTCTGGCATGGGAGCCGGGCAGATGAGCTGCTCGGCCTTCTTCATCCATTCCTGTCAAAGGAAAAGGGAGATTAAAACCCGCTTAGGGTCAAACTATTAACAACAAGTGTCCCATAAAGGGGTAGAATCACTTACCTCGTCAGCTAGACGCTGCGAGTGGAATCCGCGATCTTCCGTCGCGGATGCAGGGGCTTCGACGCCCTTAAACAGCACCCTCCAGGCGCCTTCGTACGTCGTGTCGAAGAGCCCGCTCAGCGCCTGGTGCTGTTCCGGATTGAACTCCCATAGGTTGAATGCCAGTTCTTGGCATGGGAGAATCCAGCAAACGAGCATGACTTGGACCACGTTAACCAGCCTGAGCTTCTTGTTCACCAGCTTCTGGATACAGGCTTGGAGTCCCGTCAGCTCCTTCGAATTACCCCACAGCAAGCCCTTCTCTTTCCAGGAGGTGAGCTGCGTAGGGATGCCAGATCTGAACTCGGGGGCCGCCGCCTACGTAGGTTCGCGCGGCTCGGTGATATAGAACCACCCCGATTGCCACCCCTTGACGGATTCCACGAAGGCCCCTTCGAACCAAAGAACGTTGGGCATCTTGCCCAACATGGCGCCTCCGCACTCCGCTTGCGTGCCCTTCACAACCTTCGGCTTGACGTTGAAGGTCTTAAGCCACAAGCCGAAGTGGGGCTGGATGCAGAGGAAGGCCTCGCACACGACGATAAACACCGAGATGTTGAGGATGAAGTTCGGCGCCAGATCATGGAAATCCAGGCTGTAGTAGAACATGAGCCCCCGGACAAAGGGGTGAAGTGGAAAGCCCAGTCCACGGAGGAAGTGGGGGAGGAAAACGACCCTCTCATGGGGCCTGGGGGTGGGGATGAGCTGCCCCTCGTCGGGCAGCCGATGCGCGATGTCGCCGGAAAGGTATCGGCGCTGCGCACCTTGGTGATGTGCTCCTCCATAACGGTGGAGGCCAACCATTTACCTCCCACTCTGGACATGGTCGAAGAAGGTCGAGGCGAGATGCGCGAGCTTGGGCGCTGGAGCTCGAGTGCGCGGAGATGGATAAGCAAAGGAGGAAGAAGGCGTAGGTGAAAAGGTGAATCCTTATCACTTATATATAGGCGGACGAAGACTATGCGTCCCCACTAGCCTGGTAAAACTCGCTTATCTCCCAAGCGCCACCATCAATGGCGCGGTTGGGTTACCCATGTCCGTATTGATGAGAATCCCGGAGTAAGGGGAACACGATCTCTGCTTCGACAAGACGTGCCAAGGAAACCGCTTCGCTAAACGCGCTGAGGTGGTATAATAAAAAAACGATTCAAGTAAAAGCTTGGTAGTGGTATGACGTCATGCCGCAAAATACGTCAGCAGATTGAACTTGTGTATATATTATTCTCTCTACGGTGGAACATGGAATTTATTTTGCAGAGCCGGACACTATCCGGGTGTTCACAATCTTCTCTGGATTATTCAAAGGAGGAACCCGCCTTGCAATGCCGAACATTATGCGCGCCGGACTCATCGTCATTGAAGCCAGGTTCAGGGGCTACTGAGGGAGTCCTGGACTAGGGGGTATCCAGACAGCCGGACTATCATCGTCCGCCGGACTCCAAGACTACGAAGATACAAGATTGAAGACTCTGTCCCGTGTCCGGATGGGACTTTCCTTGGCGTGGAAGGCAAGCTTGGCAATGCGGATATGTAGATCTCCTACCATTGTAACCGACTCTGTGTAACCCTAGCCCTCTCCGGTGTCTATATAAACCGGAGGGCTTTTAGTCCGTAGGACATAACCTCCATTACAACAATCATACCATAGGCTAGCTTCTAGGGTTTAGCCTCCTTGATCTCGTGGTAGATCCACTCTTGTAATACACATCATCAATATTAATCGAGCAGGACGTAGGGTTTTACCTCCATCAAGAGGGCCCGAACCTGGATAAAACATCGTGTCCCTTGTCTCCTGTTACCATCCGCCTAGACACACAGTTCGGGACCCCCTACCCGAGATCCGCCGGTTTTGACACCGACAACAGGTATCTCCGAAAGTGTCTGTTGGGTTGACACGGATCGAGACTGGGATTTGTCACTCCGTATGATGGAGAGGTATCACTGGGCCCACTCGGTAATGCATCATCATAATGAGCTCAAAGTGACCAAGTGTCTGGTCACGGGATCATGCATTATGGTATGAGTAAAGTGACTTGCTGGTAACGAGACTGAACGAGGTATTGGGATACCGACGATCGAGTCTCGGGCAAGTAACATACCGTCTGACAAAGGGAATTGTGTGTGGGGTTGTTCGAATCCTCGACATCGTGGTTCATCCAATGAGATCATCGAGGAGCATGTGGGAGCCAACATGGGTATCCAGATCCCGCTGTTGGTTATTGCCCGAGAGCCATCTCGGTCATGTCTACGTGTCTCGCGAACCCGTAGGGTCTACACACTTAAGGTTCGGTGACGCTAGGGTTGTATGAATATGAGTATGCAGCATACCGAATGTTGTTCGAAGTCCCGGATGAGATCCCGGACGTCACGAGGAGTTCCGAAATGGTCCGGAGGTAAAGAATTATATATAGGAAGTGTTGTTTCGGACATCGGGAAAGTTTCAGGGTCACCCGGTATTGTACTGGGACCACCGGAAGGGTCCCGGGGGTCCACCGGGTGGGGACACCCATCCCGGAGGGCCCCATGGGCTGAAGTGGGGAGGGGAACCAGCCCATAGTGGGCTGGGGCGCCCCCCTTGGCCCACCCCCTGCGCCTAGGGTTGAAACCCTAGGGTGGGGGGCCCCACTTGCCTTGGGGGGCACTCCACCCCCCTGGCCGCCGCCCCCTTGGGAGATTGCATCTCCCAGGGCCGGCGCCCCCCCTGGGCGCCTATATAAAGGAGGGCAGGGGGGAGGGCAGCCGCACCCTGTGTCTTGGCGCCTCCCTCCTCCTGCTACACCTCGTCCTCCTCCCGCAGCAGCTTGGCGAAGCCCTGCCGGAGTTCTGCTGCATCCACCACCACGCCGTCGTGCTGCTGGATCATCATCAACCTCTCCTTCCCCCTTGCTGGATCAAGAAGGAGGAGACTTCATCCGCTCCATACGTGTGTTGAACGCGGGGGTCCTGTCCGTTCGGCACTTGGTCATCGGTGATTTGAATCACGGCGAGTACGACTCCATCATCACCGTTCTCTTGAACGCTTCCGCACGCGATCTACAAGTGGTATGTAGATGCAATCTCTCTCCCTTGACTCGTTGCTTAGATGAACTCATAGATGGATCTTGGTGAAACCGTAGGAAAAATTTTAATTTTCTGCAACGTTCCCCAACAAAATCATCACAGAGGAGCATGAAAAATTTAAATATACCCATGGCACAGACAGAAATTCTTGAATGACAGACTTGATCTGGGTTTCCTGCGCCCCG
This sequence comes from Triticum aestivum, assembly GCF_018294505.1. Taxonomy (NCBI): domain Eukaryota; kingdom Viridiplantae; phylum Streptophyta; class Magnoliopsida; order Poales; family Poaceae; genus Triticum; species Triticum aestivum. The sequence continues at coordinate 397,214,775 of NC_057795.1, read as the reverse complement.
CTAGACGCATATTTTTCAATCCAGTCTGCCGCCCGCTTAAGAGCTTTATCTTTGGTAGATTTAAGTTTGATAGCCTTCATACGACCTTCTAGCACTCATAAACCCAGATATTTATTGAAAGCACAAGTGCTCCCTAGGTGATTTTGGTAATTAATGTCAACATATCTCTTGTTGGACTAATGATTTTATCTAGTATATTTCAGACAAGTTCAAAAGTGGCGTGGCAAGGACAAGAGGACGTGGAACCCCTTCAAAATGCTAAGGACATACATTGGCAAAAGCTAAAGACTCTTCACCTTTATTTTTGTGATCCAAGATCACATTGAGTCCATAGGAAATCGAATACTATTAAAAGGGGATGAGGTGTTGCTTAATGGCTTGCTTTCTCAAATGCTTAGTGATATTGCTCAAAAACCCTGAACCACTTTCTCCATCCAAGTATGTCAAATCCCTAAACTCCCACTCGACCCCATCGGTTCTTTCTACTAGGAGCCACCAACTTCATATGACATAGCCACTGCCAGAAACCCTAGCAATTCCGTTTCACCGATATGGGTCTCGGTCTCACCGAGATGGCCTTGCCAACGCTCTGTGACTTGTTGCATTTATTTCGGTCTCACTGTCGGGGGGATAGACCCCGGGTAGCCTCATCAGCACCCAAAGATATTTCAAGACATCGGGGCTAGCTAAGCCCCTCGTGCCGACTAGTCACACGGTCGGCTTCGGAGTCGGCTGGTGCCACGCGGCCGGCCTCCAGAAGACGGCGTGCTCCCAGAAGACGGCTTGGGTATGGGCCGGCCCCCAGCAGCCGGTCCGCCCCCTCCCTCGAAGCTTGCACCCAACCACTACGACAAGACGGAGTATGGCACCAGTGCCACCTGCTCCCCTCGAACCTCGGCGGGGCACGCCTATAGTAGGCGCTGACTAGGCGGCCACCTGCGCACCTGATGGAGAACTGTTGCCATGCGGCTCCTGACGCCGCCCTCATCAGTAATGATGGTGCTACAACAAAAGGCAATCAGAGGGGCCCGCAGGCAGCGGGCCCTACCCGTTGGTAGGATTCTCGACAGCCGGAGGGGCCCTCCAGAGGCGAGCCCCAGGATCCGGCGGAGAACCCGGCGACCCTAGACGCTGACACCCGGGTCCTACACCTGGCCTTATTACCATTGTACCTCTGGGGGTTGGCCTATAACCCCCCCCCCCAGGACTCACGCATGCAAAGGGTTCACCTCTGTTTAGCACACACACCACTCCACACACCATAGCTAGGAGAAGAGAGCTACCCTTGCCCTTCTTCCTCCCCTAGCAACACAACTCAAGGAGCAACTGTCGGATTTCGGGTTCCGGCAAAACCCTTGAGGTTCGAAGACTAGGGTGCGCATGAAGATTTCCCCCTACCGAATCTCGCTCTCAGCCTCGCCGCGATCCCTAAGCTTAACTCGATGAGCTCACAACACAAGAGACACAAGATTTATACAGGTTCGGGCCACCGTTATGGTGTAATACCCTACTCCTGTGTGGTGGTGGTGGATTGCCTCTTGGGCTGATGATGAACAGTACAAGGGGAGAACAGCCTCGAGAGGTGTTCTTGAGCTGGTGAGGTGTGCTACTTGTTCTGGTTTCAGTCCCTTTCGACTGTGGTGGCTAGCTCTATTTATAGAGGCCCTTGTCCTCTTCCAGAATATTGAGCGGGAAGGGATCCAACAATCGCCATTTTGAAAGGGGACATCTAGTACAAGCTATCCTGACTAAAGGTGGTCTTCGCGTGTCAAAGGCGCTGGTGATGACACCGTCTTGGGATCCACGATGACCTCCGTCCTGCCGTCCTGCTGGTCTTGGTCTTGTGGCACCGATATGGAAACCTTTGCCTGATGCCTCGGTACTCCGTGCCTGCGCTTGCCCCCTTCGCACCAAAGGGGAAACGAGGACACTGCGCACGTTGGCGCCCACCTGGCCTTGGTCGTCATGGCTTGTGTCACGGGAACCTCGCGAGGTACCCCTTTCCTTGATCTCTCCGCCTCCTCGCGAGCCTGCCTAGTGAGACCGCTCCCGAGGAGGCCTTGCATCGTCCGCCTCGCGAGGCTTGGCCCCTCGCGAGGGTCTTGAGTGTTGGTTGATGAAGACGAGCCGTACTGGGCCACTGGTGGAGCCACGCCGCGGGCCGCAGGCAGGCAAGTCTAGGGACCCTCGTTCCCAAAAGGCCGACAGTAGCCCCCGGGCCCAAGGCGTGCTCGGACTTGGCTTAGCAGTGAAGCCAAAGTGCAAGTGCGGAGTGCCATGGGGCCCAATAGCCTGCGACCTTGGTCGGCGCGTGGCGACTGATTGGACGTGGGCATCTACGCTTCCCCACGCTGCCTCGGTAACTGTCCGACTTGATGAGTCCCTGCTGCATGCAAAAAGGGTCATCATTACCTGCAATCGTGGAGGTCGACGGTTGGCCTTCCTTGGGCTATAAATGAGGAGGGGTTAAAGCCTCCGTCGCCCATCTCTTCTTGCTCCGCCTGCTTCTTCTCCACTACTTCGCCTCCAGTCTTGACACCAATGGCGCCGATTCGTAGATTCTGGGCCGAAGAGAAGGGGAAGGATCCCCGGGATGGACCTGATCCGCTCCCGCTGAAGAAGAGGCCGGTCCACCGCCGTGGCGAGGTCGTGAGGCTGGAGGTGACGAGGCCTTGGTGCGAGCCGCCACCTCCTAGGTACCCACTACTCCAGTGCGCCCCAGCCTAAGGGCTCCGGAGAAAGGGACGGCGAGCGGCGCCGCCTGTCTGTGTCAAAACCGGCGGATCTCGGGTAGGGGGTCCCGAACTGTGCGTCTAAGGCTAATGGTAACAGGAGGTAGCAGACATGATGTTTTACCCAGGTTCGGGCCCTCTTGATGGAGGTAATACCCTACTTCCTGCTTGATTGATCTTGATGATATGAGTATTACAAGAGTTGATCTACCACGAGATTGTAGAGGCTAAACCCTAGGAGCTAGCCTATGATTATGATTGTTGTCTCTATGGACTAAACTCTCCGGTTTATATAGACACCGGAGGGGGCTAGGGTTACACAGAGTCGGTTACAAAGAAGGAGATCTAACATCCGAATCGCCAAGCTTGTCTTCCACGCAAAGGAGAGTCCCATCCGGACACGGGACGAAGTCTTGAGTCTTGTATCTTCATAGTCCAACAGTCCGGCCAAAGTATATAGTCTGGCTATCCGGATACCCCCTAATCCAGGACTCCCTCAGTAGCCCCTGAACCACGCTTCAATGACGATGAGTCCGGCGCACAGATTGTCTTTGGCATTGCAAGGCGGGTTCTTCTCCGAATCCAGAATACCTGTTGTAGCGAACAGTGTCCGGCTTCCCATCAATGTTGTATTCCTTGGCTTCTGTGCTTCAATAATGGCCATCTCCACGTGTCGAGCGAATACGAGGAGCCGGAGCATTTTTACATTTGCCACCCCGACCCTGCAGGCAAACCGTCTATTTGAAGAGACGGGGATCCTTAGATCCAAATATCACATTCTTCCCTCAAGCAAGCATTCAACAGAGCGCATCCGGAAAAAACCATTCCATCATGGCCGGTCGCCGCAGCTCCTCTTCTTGCTCCCTTAGCTCCAAGCCAGGTGATTGGGAAAAATGTTCTGTCCCCCACAGTCGTTTAGTAGAGTTGCAGACCCAAGGGTTTCTTCCATCGGCCTACATGGTCCCCGTCTGAGCCGTACTAGCCACCTATAATGGCGGGGCGCAAGCGGACAGATCTCCTAACCCATCTCAGGGGGAGCGAGTATGCCTCATCCCATATTTGCTAAGAGGCGTAGGGTTTCCAATCCACCCATTCCTCCGCGGGCTTCTGGAGTTCTACGGCCTCCAGTTGCATAACCTCACCCCCGCCTCCGTGCTGCACATCGCAGGATACGTTGCCCTTTGTGAATTATTCCTGGGCTGCGAGGCTCACTTTGAGTTATGGAAGAAGTTATTCTGCCTCGTCCCTCGTAATCAGGGGGATCTATATATCAAGTGGGCGGAGCTGAAATATGGCACGTCGCCCAGACCGGATACATGTCCGGCACTCCAAAGAAGGCATCCGAAGACTGGCCCTCGGAGTGGTTTTACGTAAATGATGTTCCCCTTCCGTACCCAATCCGGACAGGACTTCCTGAGGTTAATAATGCTCCACTGAAGAAACGCCAAAGTTGGCGCCCTCGGAGCCCCCAGGAGGAAGATGCTAGAGAAGTCCACTTCCTGATGGGCAGGATAAAGACACTGGCCCAATCAGGACTGACAATAGTCGAAGTTATATCAATATGCATAATGCGAGGGGTGCAACCACTTCAATATCGGGGGAAGCCCATGTGGCATTTCAACGGGGAGGACGATGCCACCCGCTGCGGTCGTAAAGTTCCGGACTCCGCCACTACTCTGGCGAGAATACTGTCTGATTTATATAAAGGAGAAGAAGAGGAGTTCCTCCGTATCAAACCACGGGATGGATTTTCCATGTACAACTCCCCAAGCTGGGTAAGTCGTTACTCTTTACTCAACTCTATCATTCTTGCGCCCTTCATCACAATCATTTACCTTAATATTTCTAAGCAGGAACCGAGGAAGGTCGTGAAAGAGTTCAACAGCCCATCTCCGCAGCCTGAGGATCCTGGCCGAGCCCTCGACCCCGGATTTGAAGAAGATCCGGATGTATCTGTGGAGCTTGTCGACGGGACATTTTATCAGGCAAGCTGCGACGGCACCTTGGTGGCTATTATCGCCGATTATCCCGGACTGCTCCCTACGTCACGTGTAAGCAAAGCTGAAGCCTTAACCTCTGAAGAGGATTCCTTCTTTATACCATGCCTTATGTACAAATATCGTATTTTTATAGAGACGACCATCGGAATGCAGCGCCGAGCCCCTGGGGCTCATCAGCGAAGGGCGTCCGGGCCAGGCAGGCTCAGGAGGAAGGCAGTGAGGGTCGAAATGCCGTCGCAGAGGTATAGTTAAAATCTGCTCTATGATTATCATTTTTGAAATGTAACAACGTCCATTGTGTCCTGGCAGAAAGAGTAATCGCCGAACTATATCCGGAGATCCTGCCGATCACGCCTCCACCAACTGGATTCCAGAACCGGCTTCAAGAGAGGAGGCCAATGTGGGGCCGACACCGAATTGTCCTCCAACAGAGGATGCGGATAGGCTCTCTGCCACAAATTCCGAAGTAGAGAGCGCCATGAATCACCGGCGCCGACGGGCCGTACTCCTTAATGGTATCTTTTCCGAAGAGGCATTCAATGCCTTCAATTCAGGAGACGCATACATCCGAGCTGCCCAAGATGGACTCGCCCGGCTGACGGACCAGTATACAAAGGATATACGGGTAAGAAAATTTGATAAGCATGTATATCAGTAGCCCCTGAGACTTGAAATAGTTGGAACAACTGATGTAAGGATCATTGTATGCACAGGTTCTTGTAGAGAAGAATACCCATTTGTCTCAAGAGCTAGAGGAGTGCAAGACCCAGCTGAGGGCCGCGGTTGCATAACTAGAGGAATCCCAGAAGGCCTCATCTGGTAACACTTGTCTCAATAGAGAAACTTCAAGGACATATACCAGTTAGTATTTGGCTTGCTTTATAAGTCTAACGAAGAATTTTGCAGAAAATCCCGGGGAGAATCCGGAGATCGTAAAAGATAGTGAGTCACATCTCCAAAGACAGCTAATGGCTGGCGAGCATGTGCTTACGCAGGTTAGGCAGGAGAAAAACAATCTCCAAGATGCCAACATCTGGCTGGGCGTCGAATTAGCAGATGTTCGAGCTCAGCTTGCGGACTCCGTGAAGGAGAACATGAGGCTTCGTCACAACATTTATGGTAAGTGCTTAAACGAACTGCAGTACAGTTCAATGAGGAAGCATGTTAAAAGAGTTTATGTCTGCAGGTATGCTGACGGGCCGTCCTGAAGAGTGGATGCCCGGGTCCGCAGGCGATTTGCTGCAAGATCTCTCACAACTGCATGGACAAGATCGGCAGGTGATGCAGGGTATTGCCTAGGCCTTGTGGCCATCCGCTTCCCTGCCAGGAGGCAGGGGGAGCTCGTGGATATGCTCAAAGGAGCACGGCGGCGCTTCCGGTTATGGAAGGTATCAGCTTGCTGACAAGGTGCAAGGGAAGCCTGGGCCATGGTGAAGACGTGATACACCAAGGCTGACCCGAACCATATGGCCGAAGTCAGACCGGTGGGGCCAGATGGGCAAGAGATTCCCGTAAGTCTGGTGTATGATGAAGTAGCGTTAGCCACAATGTATTCCCAATAGGATTGTAGGCTAGATAGCCTGTTGGATGGTATAGAGGAAGAATATAGCCAGTCCAAGTGACTATGTAATTCAATGGACATAGGTAGTCCCTAGCCGGATTAAAAATCATTTGTCATGGCAGACCTTTTCGCTTCAGCCCCCGGACCCGACAGTCCGGGGTGTATCCGAATACCCGCTCAGTTATGTAAAACCGGGGTATGCGTGGAAACCAGGCGTAGGGGTTATAAGTGCTTGAACAGACAAGTACCCAACTAGTTATGTTATATTACATGGGTAGTAAGAAACATCTTCCAGAGAGAATAGTTCCGTTAGGGGTTCCTTTCCCTAGGTACGCATGCATCGATGTGCATGTCCGACTGCGAACAGAAGCGCAGGATAGAAAACATCTGGGGTTCACGTTGTAATAAAAAAACATCTTTTATTCACCGACCGAATATTCCCTTAAGAACGCTAGCTTTCGGCTTCACCCAGTCTGAGGTACACATCCGGCTGAACCGGCAGTAACAATCGCAGAGGTGCTCCCCTTATGCCCTAGCCGAATTAATGGGAACGTAGGGCATAAACACAAGAGCCAAGCAACCCAGCATGGCCAAATCGTAAGTCATATCGATGCATATAATGGTGAAGAAAAGACACATATGGAAAAAGGATGCATATGTGGTAAGTAGGAAGCCATAAAAGTAATTATATTCAGCTTCCGTATAGGAAGCCCCTAGGTATGGTAAGCACACATAGTGCGGCCGGAGCGATTCAAGCACCCGCACTGTATTTAATACATTGTGTGAAGAAGGTAAAAAGGGCGAGAAAGGGAAAAAGGGGGAACATACTTGAAAGAGCGGGGGTAAGGAGACGAACACTGAGTTCGGCACTAGGCGTAGAATCTCCGGAGTCTGGCCGCGTTCCATGGGTTCGACTCGAGTCTATTATCGGATGCATTGCGCAGACGGTATGCTCCTCCGGCGAGAACTTTATCAATGATGAAGGGACCCTCCCACTTGGGTTTGAGCTTGTCCTTCTTCTTCTCCGGTAGGCGTAGAACGAGTTCGCCAACATTATAAGTTTTGGCCCGCACTTCTCTGCTTTGATACCTTCGAGCCTGCTGCTGATAGAATGCGGAACGGGCTTTTGCGACATCGTGCTCCTCCTCCAGGGCATCTAAGTTGTCCAGCCGATCTAGCTCGGCTTCCTTCTCTTCGTACATGCGCATGCGAGGTGAGTCATGGATTATGTCGCAGGGTAGTACTACTTCTGCCGTACACCATAAAAAATGGTGTATATCCGATGGTACGATTCGGCGTGGTCCGCAGCCCCCAGAGTACGGAGTCGAGCTCCTCGACCTAGTGCGTGTCCGATTCTTTCAAGGATCGCACTAGTCTGGGTTTGATGCCGCTCACGATGAGACCATTTGCATGTTCGACTTGGCCGTTTGTTTGGGGATGATAGACGGAGGCGTAATCAAGCTTAATGCCCATGTTGCCGTACCAAGTTTTTACTTCATCGGCTATGAAGTTTGAGCCATTGTCAGTGATGATGCTGTGGGGGACACCATAACGGTGTACAACCCCTGATATGAAGTCTATCACTAGTCCGGATTCGGTCGTTTTAACTGGTTTGGCTTCTATCCATTTGGTGAACTTGTCCACCATGACCAATAAGTATTTTTCCTTATGGCTTCCCCCTTTAAGAGGTCCGACCATATCCAGCCCCCAGACCGCGAAGGGCCAAGTTATGGGGATCGTTTGGAGAGCGGTAGGGGGCATATGGCTCTGATTGGCGAAGAGCTGGCAACCGACGCAATGTTGGACGAGGTCCTGTGCATCTGCCCGGGCTGTCGGCCAATAAAAACCTGTACGGAAGGCTTTGCTAACAAGTGCCTGAGCCGCAGCGTGGTGCTCACCGAGTCTAGCATGGATTTCAACCAAGAGCTGCCGCCCTTCCTCTTCAGAGATGCATCTTTGGAGCACTCCGGTGGCACTTTTCTTATAGAGCTCTCCCTCATGGACTTTGTAGGCCTTGGAACGCGCACAATACAACGTGCTTCATTTTGGTCCTCGGGGAGCTCTTGCCTATTTAGGTAGGCCAAGAAGGGCTCGGTCCACGGGGCGATGACAGCCATGATTTCGTGGGCCGAAGGTGTTACTTCAGTGGCGGAGCCCCCGATTACGTCAGATGGTTCAGAATCTGGGGTTGTATTCGGAGCCGGACTGGTGTTGCCGGACTCCCCTTCCCATACCACGGATGGCTTGAACAGCCTTTCCAAGAATATATTAGGTGGGACGAGGTTGCGTTTAGCGCCGATGCGGGCGAGGATATCTGCCGCTTGATTGTTTTCTCGGGCCACATGGTGGAATTCGAGCCCCTCGAACCGAGCTGACATTTTGAGGACGGAATTACGGTAGGCCGCCATTTTTGGATCCTTGGCATCGAAATCTCTGTTTATTTGTGATATTGCGAGGTTCGAGTCCCCGCACACTTTTAGGCATTGAATGCCCATAGAGACTGCCATCCGAAGACCATGCAACAGAGCCTCGTATTCGGCTGCGTTGTTGGAGTATGTGTATAATATTTGGAGTACGTATTGGACCGTGTCTCCGGTGGGGGATGTCAAGACTACACCCGCTCCCAATCCGGCCAGCATTTTAGAGTCATCGAAGTGCATGATCCAACTGGAGTACGCGCCATACTCTTTAGGGAGTTCGGCTTCTGTCCATTCAGCAACATAGTCAGCCGGTACTTGCAACTTAATGGCCCGCCGTGGTTTGTATGTTATGTCGAATGGAAGGACCTTGATAGCCCATTTAGCAATCCATCCTGTGGTGTCATGGTTGTTTATCATGTCATTGAGTGGCACTTTAGAGGCCACCGTAATCGAACACTCTTGAAAGTAGTGTCGTAGCTTCCGGGATGCCATGAAGACCGTGTATGCTATCTTTTGATAGTGTGGGTATCGGGATTTGCATGGGGTGAGGACAGTGGACACGTAATATACCGGCTTTTGGAGCAGGAACTTGTATCCGTCTGCTTCTCGTTCGATGACGAGCACTGCGCTTACAACTTGATGTGTTGCAGCTATGTATAATAGCATAGGTTCGCCAGTATTTGGCGCGGTCAGGACTGGATTGCTGGCCAATAGGGTCTTTATTTCATCCAGTCCGGCCGTGTCCGCATCCGTCCACTCGAAGTGTTCGGCGCGTCGAAGAAGGCGATAAAGAGGTAGTGCCTTTTCTCCTAATCGGGAGATAAAGCGGCTTAAGGCAGCCACGCATCCAGTTAGTTTCTGGATCTGCTTGAGGTCTGTTGGGATAGCCAACTGCGACAGAGCTCGGATTTTTGCCGGATTTGCTTTGATTCCTCTATTGGAAACAATGAAGCCGAGCAACTTTCCGGAGGGTACGCTGAAAACACATTTTCCGGGTTGAGCTTGATGTCGTATGTTCGGAGGTTGTCGAACGTGAGTCTCAAGTCATCTATTAAAGTTTCGACGTGTCTTGTTTTTATGACCACATCGTCCACGTATGCCTCCACTGTTTTGCCAATTTGCTTCTCCAGGCATGTCTGAATCATACGTTGATAGGTTGCGCCGGCATTTTTGAGCCCGAAAGGCATAGTGTTGAAACAGAAGGGGCCATATGGCGTTATGAAGGCCATTGCGACTTGGTCGGATTCCACCATCTTTATTTGATGGTATCCGGAGTATGCGTCGAGGACACATAGTGAGTCGCGTCCTGCAGTGGCGTCGATGATTTGGTCAATGAGAGGGAGGGGGAAGGGATCCTTGGGGCAGGCCTTGTTGAGGTCTTTGAAATCGACGCATAGGCGCCAGGATTTGTCCTTCTTTGGTACCATTACCAGGTTTTCCAGCCAATCCGGATGTTTTATATCTCTGATGAATCCGGCCTCAAGTAGCTTGGCTAGCTCTTCTCCCATGGCTTGCCGTTTAGGCTCTGAGAAGCGCCTAAGAGTCTGTTTGACTGGCTTGTAGCCTTTCAGTATATTGAGGTTGTGTTCGGCCAGCCTGCGCGGGATGCCCAGCATGTCCGAAGGATGCCACGCGAAAATGTCCCAATTCTCGCGTAGGAAGACTCGCAGTGCAGCGTCCATTGTGGGGCTCAACTGTGTCCCGATGGAAGCTATCTTTGTGGGGTTCGTCGGATGGACCTGGAATTTGACTATCTCGTCTGCGGGCTTGAATGAGGTGGACTTGGGTCGTTTGTCGAGTATCACGTCATCTCTGTCCACTGTGGCGCGCAGCGTTGTTAGTTCTTCGGCCGCTAGGGCTTCGGATAATGCTTCCAGGGCTAGTGCGACAGTTTTATTTTCGGCACGAAGTGCGACGTCCGGATCACTGGCTAGAGTGATGATTCCATTGGGTCCGGGCATTTTGAGCTTCATGTACCCATAATGGGGTATAGCTTGAAAGTTCGTGATTGCGTCCCGTCCTAAAAGGGCGTGGTGTCCGCTGCTGAACGGGGCCACTTGGAATGTGATTTCGTAGGACCTATAATTATCCAGTGTGCCGAATACCACATCCAGTGTGATTTTTCCCGCACACCGTGCCTCTCGACTAGGGATGATTCTCCTGAAGGTCGTGCTGCTTTGCTCAATGCGGCTTTTGTCAATTTCCATCTTGTTGAGGGTTTCTTCATAGATCAGGTTTAATCCGCTTCAGCCGTCCATGAGTACTTTAGTGAGCCGTAAGCCGTCCACGATTGGGCTAAGGACCAAAGCGGCTGGTGCCCGGACTGTTTGGAATTGAGGTTCGTCACTGGCACTGAAGGTTATAGCAGTGTCGCTCCACGAATTTATTTTTGCCACAGGGCAGACTTCAGCGAAACTTCGATGAGCTCGCTTGCGCCTATTATTTGAGGCGAAAGTCTCAAAGACTGTCAGTACCGCATTGTTGTCTTCGGCGGGATGTTGCTCTGCTTTATTGTTTACAAGAAGATCCTCACCGCTTTTTGCTACCTGCCGGAGTATCCAACATGCTCTAAGGCTATGCGTTGGCGTGGTATCCGGCATGCTGTGAATTTTGCATGGCCCATTGAGCCATTCTTCCAATGCGGTTCTACGCCCTGGAGCGGGCTTTGGTTTTTTGGAAATTGAATCGGGTAACTTATGAGAGTTTGCCCTTTTAGTTTGGACGAAGGGTTTAGTGAGAGCCGGATTATCCCAGAAGTCTGTTTGGGTTTTCCAGGCGCCTTCCATCGCACAGTACTTCTGTACTATGGTTGCTAAGTCAGCAAAGTGTACTATGTAACAGCGACTTATGGCATTGAGGATCCCTTTGTTCGTGCAATTTTTGCAGAAAAGTGAGATTGCGTCTTCCTCGCGATAGTCCTTGACCCTGTTTATCACGAGGAGGAATCTGGCCCAATAGCAATGTACTGTCTCTTGGGGCTCTTGTCTGATATGGTAAAGGCGGCATAAGTCTGGGTGGGTGGGCGTAGTTTAGTCCGAATTCTGACCCGATCTGACACCCAGGGGCAGAGGAGCTTTCGGGTTTGGCAGCTCGGACTCCGGGATGTTGCCAATTTTTCTGGCCCGTTGCCCGATTCTAAGTTCGGGGTCTGGGTCACGTCCTCCCGCGAACGGGTATCTGGCTCAGAGAGCTCGGTAATCCGGACATAGTTCGTCCTCAAAGTAGAGGGATAATCCATGCGTGCCTCTTCCACTACCGCTATCTCAGGGGTGACCGGTGGGGATTTAATATCCCTTTGGTTGGGTTTAAACCCGATCTGATCATAGTCTGTAGCGACTCCCATAGCGGTGATGCGATCCAAGAGCTCATTAAGGGAGGAGAGCTCCATTGGATCCATCTGTTCGGCGAGTTCCGAATTGACGTGGAGGCTGTTTTTGATGACCCGAGAAGTCATCGTCGGCGCGACAGCTGATCGGGCGGTCATGACGAAGCTGCCTAGTCGGAGAGTTTGGCCTACGGCCAGGGCTCCCCCAGAGGTGATGTTGTCCTTGACAACGAGACGAGCCATCAAGCCTCGCAGCGACGACACGGAGGAACTCTCAATGAAAGCACCAATGTCGGTGTCAAAACCGGCGGATCTCGGGTATGGGGTCCCGAATTGTGCGTCTAAGGCTAATGGTAACAGGAGGCAGGGGACACGATGTTTTACCTAGGTTCGGGCCCTCTTGATGGAGGTAATACCCTACTTCCTGCTTGATTGATCTTGATGATATGAGTATTACAAGAGTTGATCTACCACGAGATCGTAGAGGCTAAACCCTAGGAGCTAGCCTATGATTATGATTGTTGTCTCTACGGACTAAACCCTCCGGTTTATATAGACACCGGAGGGGGCTAGGGTTACACAGAGTCGGTTACAAAGAAGGAGATCTAACATCCGAATCGCCAAGCTTGTCTTCCACGCAAAGGAGAGTCCCATCCGGACACGGGACGAAGTCTTGAGTCTTGTATCTTCATAGTCCAACAGGCCGGCCAAAGTATATAGTCCGGCTGTCCGGATACCCCCTAATCCAGGACTCCCTCACCGCCCCCGCTACATCCGCGGTTGGCACGCTGTGGTGGCGCACATTGTTGCCCCTGGAGTCCATGCCGCGGACTCCTCTCGCGAGGTCGTGCTGCATGCGGCGATGACTCCAAGCACCTGGACCCACTTCCCTTCGTTCTTCTCCACCGAGGTGCCGCCGAGGGGGCCTCTTGAGCTTTGGCTGCAGCACGCCGACTGTGGTGCCTTGGCGACCGGAGCGGAGGTTGAAGTCATTTCCCCGGGCAAGATCTTCATGACCCGTGGCTGGGGTGAAGTCGCCCGGTTCTGCCAAACGGGGGGCGCCCTCGTGATCTATTTCTAAAGGTCTTCGACGCGGAAGGCTGTCGCCTGGAGTGCTGCCCCGGAGGGGGCAGTCAAGACGTCGACGCGGCAGGGGCTGGGCCTGCCGTCCGCTCCTCCAGCGGCTCCTCTGGCAGCAGCAGCGACGCTCGGGGGTCCAGCGACTCCCCCGAGCTCTTTGAGACTCCGGAGACGAGCGACGATAGCTATTTACCCCCGAGCTCTTGTCGCGCCCGGAGGAAGGCGGAAGCATCGGGCCGTCATCGCTGCTGATCTGGATGGGGTTGGTGCCGGTCTCCCGTGGCCCACTGTTGATGATGGCGTCGGCCACGAAGGCGCGTGTACTTAGGGCTCCTCAAAGTTCTCTTCTTTTGTTCCCTGCGAGGAATCAAAAAACAACCTGCGGGGGCATGTAAAGGGTCCACAATGTCCTTGGTTGATGTTATCCTTATTATGAAATCGTGTGAGTGCTTGTTCTGCCTCGGCTTGGTTCCCCCTTTCTAACCTCGCGACGACTTGGTGCTCTACGCTGACAGGTCCCGGTCCCCAGGCAGGCTGCAGGCGTCGCTGGTATGCCATGTCGTGATGCCGTGGTCAAGGCCAGGAGGTGAGCGGCCCGAGGTCCGGTAAGAGCCCCTGAGGCGCGATGTTTAGGAGGTCCCCTTTAGCGTGCAAGCAGCCTCCGAGAGGTGAGAAAGGAAGGCAATGTTGCCGTCACAGAGCCGCATCAAGTGAGAATTCCACATCGTAGCGATTAGTTGTTCCAAGCGTGAAACTTATCTAAGTAATATGGAGTCGTTCCCTCGCGTTGCGCCAGACTTGCGCGTGGGTAGACGTAGTGCAGCTGGGTTAGGCCCGTGCAAGCCTTCCCTTTCTTCCCCGCACTCTCCCTCGTGCTCTACGTCCTCAGGTCCCGACCCTCGAGGGAGCTCAGCCGCCGCTAGTATGCCAGGTCGCGGTGTCGTGGTCAAGGCCAGGCGATGAGGGCTGGAGAGCTAGTAAGAGCTCCTGAGTCGCGGTGGTCAGGAGCCCCCCTTTTAACGCGCAAGCGGATCGCATGGGAAAGAGAGGGAGCTCGTGGTGCCGCCCGCTGTAGACCTCATGAGGTTCCTGCAAATCAGCATGAGAAAGACACGGGTTGCCATTATGATTGCCGGCCGGCCATTGGTTGCTCTGAGAGAAGGGTGAGGGCACTGAGGGCCTGGTGAGGTGACACGCGCGGGGCTGCCGCGGGCCAGGGCTCGACCGCTCAAATTTGTCGGCGTTGCAGTGACGGACCCGTGCGCAAGCACCGTGCCAGTGTGGCCGGCTCCCAAGGTAGGTGGCAATCGAGCAGGTGATAATCACAGGTAGATTAGGCATGAAAGGCAGATCAGCTCAGGTAAATGCAGGAAGGATACATGCCACTAGGTCGGACCCAAGCGTCTAGGGGATGATGCAACCCGAGGGGCGCCCCCAGCAAGGTAAGATAAAAACATAAAAGAGATACATGCCACAGGGACGGACCCACACGTTCTAGGAATAATGCAGCCCTGAGGGCACTCCCAGCTGAAATGAACTTGGGGGATGTCACCTGGTTCCGTTGTAGAGGGGGTGTTGGAGTAGCTGAAGATGCGCGGTGAAGAGGCCGTCCCTCACGAGCCACCGGGGCCCTGAGCCTCAGGAGACTCTGGGGTCCAGGTGGATCCTTGAGGACCGTCTCCATCTCCGCTAGGACCGTGTGGTGCCTGGCCTCCTGAGCCGCCAGGATTCTCTGCAGGTGACGCTGGTAGGTGGCAGCCGCGTTCGGCAGGCCGAAAGGCATGCGAACGTAGCTATGCGGCGGACCCTCGCAGCGTCCCACGCGCAAAGGCCAGAGGTGCTCCTGAGATGCGGCTCGGTTGAGCCCTGGGATGTCGACACAGACGCGCAGACCACCATCCTCGCCGGGATGGGGAGCCGCGCCAGGTAGGCGGCAGTCGCCGTGCATGGCCCTTGCTTCCTGAAGCTCCTGAGTGGTCTTGGCAATGAACTCCTGAACGTTGGGCTTTCCATGCCCTGTGCCTTCCTGAGGGAAACGTGCCGTGAAGCATGCCTCCAAGTGGTGACCGAGCGCCTCCCTCGTGATGTTGGCGAGGTGTGAGGCCCTCCAGAAGAGAGCCCCCGAGCCCTACCCGAGGAGGGCGCTGGGCGCGCCTTCCTATGCGATGGAAGGAGGCGCCCCAGGCGCGGATGCTGATCCTGACGCGGCACCTCCTGAGATGCCAACCTCCTGAGGCCTGGTGCAGAGCGGTTGCTTCTTCTTCTTGGGGGTGGCCTCGGGAGGGTTCTCGCCCTTGCTATCTGGGTCCTTGATTGCTGCAGCTTGGAAGGCACGCTCGAGGGAGCACACCACATCTCTCTCTTCGTAGGTGACCGTGATGATTCCGCCGCTTCCTGGCATCTTGAGGACGTTGTAGCCGTGGTGGGTCACTGCCATGAACTTGGCCAGGAATGGATACCCGAGGATGGCATTGTATGGCATGTGGATGTGGGCGACGTAGAAGTCGATGAGCTTGGTGCGGTAGTTGTCGCGCTGTCCGAAGGTGACAGGGAGGCGGACCTGCCCTATCGGGGTGGTGGAACCGTCAGTGACTCCTGAGAAAGGCTTGGTAGGCTAGCTGATTGTATGGCACTTGAAGGTTGTCGAATATCTCAACGGACAGGACGTTAAGCCCTGCGCCGCCATTAATGAGGGTCTTGGTGACTTGTACGTTGCTGATGATTGGGGAACATAGCATCGGGAGGACGCCAGTAGTAGCCGCGCACTTGAGTTGATCTGCCGAGCTGAAGGTGATGGCGCACTTGGACCACCTGAGCGGGCGTGTGGCCTCGAGCTAGGGGAGGACTGTGTTCACCTCGCGAGCGAACTGCTTGAAGATGCGCTGAGAGCCTGGGGCCTAGGCTCCGCCCAAGATGCAAGCGATAGCACGTGGCTCCTGGAAGCCCCCAGCCCCCTCATCCTGGTGATGGTCATCATTCCTTCTTGGCGGCGGCAGCGGAGGAAGGCCTCCGTTGCCCTAGGGGCGGTCCTCGTGAGGCTGATCCCTCCAGACGCCCTCACGAGGCTGGTCCCTCCAGGCGCCCTCGTGAGGCTGGTCCGGCCAGCGATCCTCACGAGGTCGGTCACGCCACTCCTGGCGAGGGTCACAGTCGTCCCATCGTCCTCCGTCACGTCCTCCTCCTTGGCCATAGCCCCGGTCGTTCTGCTTGGGGCATCGACCGAAGCGTCCTTCTCGAACGGCCCTGAGCTCTTGGCAATGGTTGGTATTGTGGTGTGGAGGTTATGGTAGGCACAGAATGGTCGGCTGCCCTTGGATGACTCCGGCTGGTCCCTGCCGTGCTTCGTGTCTGGTTCCGCCGCAAGCACGGCTACTCCCTTGCGCCTCACATCCTTGGCCTTGGTCTTCTTTTCTTCCGGGTCGGTAGCAGGGAGCTCGAGGAGGGAGAGGCATCCCTCCTCAGCTCTTGCGCACTTGGTCGCCAGGTTGAACAACTCCAGGGATCTGCATTTGTGTCCCTCCTTCATCTTGACGTCACGGACGCCATCAGAGAATGCCGAGATGATGGCCTCGTCGGTCACCTTGGGGATCTTGAGGCGGACGCTGTTGAAGTGCTGGATGTATTTCTGCAGGGTCTCCCCAGGCTGTTGCTTGATGCGGCGCAGGTCACTCGCGGCCGAGGGGCAGTCACGAGTGCCCTGGAAGTTGGCGATGAAGCGGTTGCGCATCTCGTCCCAGGAGGAGATCGAGCCGGGAGGCAGGTTCAGGAGCCACGAGCGGGCGCTGTCCTTGAGCGCCATGGGAAACCAGTTCACCATGACCTTCTCGTCTCTGTTGGCCGCCTCGATGCTTAGCTCATAGAGCTACAAGAACTCTGCAGGGTCGGGGGTGCCGTCATAGCGAGGAGGCAGGTCTGGCTTGAACTTGCCCGGCCAGGCGAAGCTACAGAGCTTGGGGGTAAAGGGGCGGCAACCTGCAGTGGTCACCGGGGCCCTTTGCTGACGCAGAGCTTGCTCTTGATGGTACCCACGCACCGCTGCCAGAGGCAGTATAGGGTCTTGTCGTGCCGGTGCAGGGATGCGGTCTTGGCGTGCCAGTGCAGGGAGCACGGGGGCGCCTTCTTGAGGCCGAGGGATTTCTTGACAGCTTCCTTCTCCTCGCGCGGGCACCGGACGCGGTGGGTCACTGCTACGTCTTGAGCTTGGGTTGGATTTCCTTGAAGAGGAAAGGGTGATGCAGCAATAGTAGCGTAAGTATTTCCCTCAGTTTTTGAGAACCAAGGTATCAATCTAGTAGGAGTTTCCTCAAAAGTCCCACGCACCTACACAAACAAACAAAGAACTCGCAACCAACGCAATAAAGGGGTTGTCAATCCCTTCACGGCCACTTGCGAAAGTCAGATCTGATAGAGATAGTATGATAAAATAAATATATTTTTGGTATTTTATAATATAGATGCAAAAAGTAAAGATGCAAATAAAAGTAATTGGAAGCAAATATGATAAGAGATAGACCCGGGGGCCATAGGTTTCACTAGTGGCTTCTCTCAAGATAGCATAAATATTACGATGGGTGAACAAATTACTGTCGAGCAATTGATAGAAAAGCGAATAATTATGAGATTATCTAGGCATGATCATGTATATAGGCATCACGTTTGTGACAAGTAGACCGACTCCTGCCTGCATCTACTACTATTACTCCACACATCGACCGACTCCTGCCTGCATCTAGAGTATTAAGTTCATAAGAACGGAGTAACGCTTTAAGCAAGATGACATGATGTAGAGGGATAAACTCAAGCAATATGATATAAACCCCATCTTTTTATCCTCGATGGCAACAATACAATACGTGCCTTGTTGCCCCTGTTATCACTGGGAAAGGACACCGCAAGATTGAACCCAAAGCTAAGCACTTCTCCCATGGCAAGAAAGATCAATCTAGTAGGCCAAACCAAACTGATAATTCGAAGAGACTTGCAAAGATAACTCAATCATACATAAAAGAATTTAGAGAAGATTCAAATATTATTCATAGATAAACTTGATCATAAACCCACAATTCATCGAATCTCGACAAACACACCGCAAAAAGAGTTTAGATCGAATAGATCTCCACAAGAAAGGGGGAGAACATTGTATTGAGATCCAAAAAGAGAGAAGAAGCCATCTAGCTAATAACTATGGACCCGTAGGTCTGTGGTAAACTACTCACAACTCATCGGAGGGGCTATGGTGTTGATGTAGAAGCCCTCCGTGGTCGATTCCCCCTCTGGCGGAGCACCGACGAAGGCTCCAAGCTGGGATCTCGCGGATACAGAAGGTTACGGTGGTGGAAATTGTGTTTCGTTGGCTCCCTGGATGTTTTCGGGGTACGTAGGCTTATATAGGAGGAAGAAGTACGTCGGTGGCCGCCCGAGGGGCCCACGAGACAGGGGGCGTGCCCTATAGGGGGGGCACCCTCCTATCTCGTGGAGGCCTCGGCTGCTTCTTGACTTGCACTGCAAGTCCTCTGGATCACGTTCATTCCAAAAATCACTCTCCCGAAGGTTTCATTCCGTTTGGACTCCGTTTGATATTCCTTTTCTTCGAAATACCGAAATAGGCAAAAAAACAGCAATACGGGCTGGGCCTCCGGTTAGTAGGTTAGTCCCAAAAATGATATAAATGTGTAAAATAAAGCCCATAAACATCCAAAAGGGGTAATATAATAGCATGTAACAATCAAAAATTATAGATACGTTGGAGATGTATCAAGCATCCCCAAGCTTAATTCCTGCTCGTCCTCGAGTAGGTAAATGATAAAAAGAGAATTTTTGATGTGGAATGCTACCTAGCATAATTCTTAATGTAATTTTCTTTATTGTGGCATGAATGTTCAGATCCAAATGATTCAAAATAAAAGTTCATATTGATAAAAGAAATAGTAACACTTCAAGGTAATCATGTCTTCTCAAAATAACATGGCAAAAGAAAGTTCATCCCTACAAAGTCATATAGTTAGGCTATGCTTCATTTTCGTCACACAAAGATGTTCCCAACTTCTATACCCCCGATGACAAGCCAAGAAATTGTTTCATACTTAAATAATCTCAAACTTTTTCAACCTTCACGCAATACATGAGCGTGAGCCATGGATATAACACTATGGGTGAAATAGAATATGATGATGGGGATTGTGTGGAGAAGACAAAAAAGGATAAAGTCTCACATTGACGAGGATAATCAACGGGCTATGGAGATGCCCATCTATTGATGTCAACATGAGGAGTCGGGATTGCCATGCAACGGATGCACTAGAGCTATAAATGAATGCTCAACAAAAGAAAACTAGTGGGTGTGCATCCAACTTGCTTGCTCACGAAGACCTAGGGCATTTGAGGAAGCCCATCGTAGGAATATACAAGCCAAGTTCTATAATGAAAAATTCCCACTAGTATGAAAAAGACAACTTATGAGACTCACTATATGAAAAACATGGTGCTACTTTGAAGCACAATATATGAGACTCACTACATGAAGAACAAGGTGCTGCTTTGAAGCACAAGTGTGGAAAAAGAGATAGTAACATTGCCCTTTTTATTTATTTCTTTTTTTATTTTTATTTTTCTCTTTATTTTTCTTTATTTTTCTTTTGGGCCTTTTTTTCTTTTTGGCCTTTCTTCTTTTTAGTTTTTCTTTTTTTTTCCTTTGGGCAATGCTCTAATAAGATGATCATCACACTTCTATTGATTACAACATAGGAATTACAACTCGAAACTAGAACAAGATATGGCTCTGTATGAATGCCTCCGGCGGTGTACCGGGATGGTGCAATGAATCAAGAATGACATGTATGAAAAATAATGCAGGGTGGCTTTGCCACAAATACGATGTCAACTACATGATCATGGCAATATGACAAAAGTAAAGTATGTCATGATGATGATGAACGGAACGGTGGAAAGTTGCATGGCAATATATCTCGGAATGGCTATGGAAATGCCATAATAGGTAGGTATGGTGGCTGTTTTGAGGAAGATATAAGGAGGTTTATGTGTGATAGAGCGTATCGTATCACGGGGTTTGGATGCACCGGCGAAGTTTGCACCAACTCTCAAGGTGAGAAAGGGCAATGCACGGTACCGAAGAGGCTAGCAATGGTGGGAAGGTAAAAGTGCGTATAATCCATGGACTCAACATTAGTCAAAAGAACTCATATACTTATTACAAAAATTTAGAAGTCATCAAAAATCAAGTACTACGCGCATGCTCCTAGGGGGATAGATTGGTAGCAAAATACCATCGCTCGTCCCCGACCACCACTCATAAGGATGCACAAGCTAGGTACACTTCATGTTTCAAATTTGTTACACAACTTTAACCATACGTGCATGCTACGGGACTTGCTAACTTCAACACAAGCATTCTTTAAATTCATAATCACCCAACTAGCATCACTTTAATATCACTACCTCCATATCAAAACAATTATCAAGTATCAAATTGATCATAGCATCCAATTCACTTCCTATGATAGTTTTTATTATACCCAACTTGGATGCCTACCATTCTAGGACCAATTTTATAACTATAGCAAATACCATGCTGTTCTAAAAGGCTCTCAAAAAGATATAAGTGAAGCATGAGATACTAGCAATTTCTACAAAAATAAGTCACCACCGTGCTCTAAAAGATATAAGTGAAGCACATAGAGTATTCTAGCAAATTCTAATCAAGTAGGCTTCTCCCAAAAGGTGTGTACATCAAGGATGATTGTGGTAAACTAAAAAGCAAATACTAATATAATACATGACGCTCCAAGCAAAACACATATCATGTGGCGAATAAAAATATAGCTCCAAGTAAAGTTACCAATGAACGAAGACGAAAGAAGGGATGCCTTCCCGGGGCATCCCCAAGCTTAGGCTTTTGGCTATCCTTGAATATCTTGGGGTGCCTTGGGAATCCCCAAGCTTAGGCTCTTGCCACTCCATAGTCCATAAAAGCTTTACCCAAAACTTGAAAACTTCACAACACAAAACTCAACAGGAAATCTTATAAGCTCCGTTAGTGAAAGAAAACAAAACCACCACATAAGGTACTTTAATGAACTCATTCTTTATTTATTTTGGTGTTAAACCTACTGTATTCCAACTTATCTATGGTTTATACACTATTTTACTAGCCATAGATGCATCGAAATAAGCAAACAACACACGAAAAACAGAATCTGTCAAAAACAGAACAGTCTATAGCAATCTGTAAGTAACGCAAACTTCTGGAACTCTAAAAATCCTACCAAAATAGGAAGTCCTGTACAATTTTTCTATTGATCAGAAGCAAAAATAATCAATGCAAAAGCACGTTTATGCGATTTAAAAAAAACTAAATTCGTGCGTGCAAAGTTTCTGTTTTTCAGCAGAATCAAATCAACTATCATCATAGGTTATCCTATAGGTTCTACTTGGCACAAACACTAATTAAAAGATAAAGACACATCTAAACAGAAAGTAGATTCAAGATTTATTACTAAACAGGAACAAAAAACAACACAAAAAAAGTGGGTTGCCTCCCAACTAGCGCTATCGTTTCACGCCCCTAGCTAGGCATAAAAGCGAGGATAGATCTAACGAGTGCCATCTTTGGCACTAAATTCATAAGTAGCCCGCATGATAGATTCATAAGGTAATTTGACTTTCTTTCTTGGAAAGTGCTCCATGCCTTTCTTTAATGGAAATTAGAATCTAATATTCCCTTCCTTCATATCAATAATCGCGCCAATCGTTCTAAGGAAAGGTCTACCAAGAATAATAGGGCAAGAAAGATTGCAATCTATATCAAGAACGATAAAATCTACGGGCACCAAATTTCTATTTGCAACAATAAGAAAATCATTGATCCTTCCCATTTCCTTTTTAATGGTGGAATCCGCAAGGTGCAAATTTAAAGAGCAATCATCAAGATCATGGAAACCTAGAATATCACATAAAGTTTTTGGAATCATGGAAACACTAGCACCAAAATCAAACAAAGCAAAACACTCATGATCTTTAATTCTAATCTTTATAGTAGGTTCCCACTCATCATTAAGTTTTCTAGGTATAGAAACTTCCAAATTAAGTTTTTCATCACAAGATTGCATCAAGGCATCAACAATGTGTTTGGTAAAAGCTTTATTTTGACTATAAGCATGAGGAGAATTAACAACGGATTGCAACAAGGAAATGCAACCTTCTAAAGATCAATTATCATAATCAAATTCATTGAAATCCGAGATAGTGGGTTCAATACTATTTAAAGTTGTGACCTCTCCAATCCCACTTTTACCAAATTTAGCATCAAGATCTAAAAACTCCGAATTCTTGGGACACCTTCTAGGTAAAGTTGACTCATCATCAGTCCCATAATTATCAAGATTCATACTGCAAAACATAGATCTAATAGGAGACGCATCAATAACTTTAAGATCTTCATCATTATTTTCATCTAACTTTTCTGGTTTGGCGGCCATCTTATTGACTAAGGTGGCTTGCTTATCAGAATTGTTGGCTATAGCATTTTCAAGCCGGGTAATTTGAGCATTCACACCAAAAAATTCTGTATTCA
The DNA here is from genome assembly GCF_018294505.1 of Triticum aestivum. Taxonomy (NCBI): domain Eukaryota; kingdom Viridiplantae; phylum Streptophyta; class Magnoliopsida; order Poales; family Poaceae; genus Triticum; species Triticum aestivum. The sequence goes on along the minus strand of NC_057795.1, from coordinate 397,192,068 downwards.
TATCATCAAGCTCTTTGTTCATAAACCCCAAAAAACCTTTTTGTTCCTTAAGCTCTTTTCAGAAGAAATTATTATGCTCAAATTGCAAATTCATAAAACTTCTAATATTTGATTCAATCTCCTCCAACCTTCTAAGAAGGTGGTCGGAACCCTTAGGCGAAGCCATAAGGTCAAACAAGCACACAAGCAAACAGAAAAAGGCAAGCAAAAAGATAGGAGGAGATTGGGAAAGAGAGGGTGAATAAAACGACAAGGGTGAAGTGGGGGAGAGGAAAACGAGAGGCAAATGGCAAATAATGTAAATGCGAGGGAGATGAGTTTGTGATGGGTACTTGGTATGTCTTGACTTGAGCGAAGACCTCCCCGGCAACGGCGTCAGAAATCCTTCTTGCTAAGTCTTGAGCTTGCATTGGTTTTCCTTGAAGAGGAAAGGGTGATGCAGCAATAGTAGTGTAAGTATTTCCCTCAGTTTTTGAGAACCAAGGTATCAATCCAGTAGGAGGCTCCTCAAAAGTCCCACACACCTACACAAACAAACAAAGAACTCACAACCAACGCAATAAAGGGGTTGTCAATCCCTTCACGGCCACTTGCGAAAGTGAGATCTAATAGAGATAATAAGATAAGATAAATATATTTTTGGTATTTTATAATATAGATGCAAATAAAAGTAGATTGGAAGCAAATATGATAAGAGATAGACCCGGGGGCCATAGGTTTCACTAGTGGCTTCTCTCAAGATAGCATAAGTATTACGGTGGGTGAACAAGTTACTGTCGAGCAATTGATAGAAAAGCGAATAATTATGAGATTATCTAGGCATGATCATGTATATAGGCATCACGTCCGTGACAGGTAGACCGACTCCTGCCTGCATCTACTACTATTACTCCACACATCGATCGACTCCTGCCTGTATCTAGAGTATTAAGTTCATAAGAACAGAATAACGCATTAAGCAAGATGACATGATGTAGAGGGATAAACTCAAACAATATGATATAAACCCCATCTTGTTATCCTCGATGGCAACAATACAATACGTGCGTTGCAACCCTTTATGTCACTGGGTAAGGACACCGCAAGATTGAACCCAAAGCTAAGCACTTCTCCCATGGCAAGAAAGATCGATCTAGTAGGCCAAACCAAACTGATAATTCGAAGAGACTTGCAAAGATAACTCAATCATACATAAAAGAATTCAGAGAAGATTCAAATATTATTCATAGATAAACTTGATCATAAACCCACAATTCATCGGATCTCGACAAACACACCACAAAAAGAGTTTAAATCGAATAGATCTCCACAAGAGAGGGGGAGAACATTGTATTGAGATCCAAAAAGAGAGAAGAAGCCATCTAGCTAATAACTATGGACCCGTAGGTCTGTGGTAAACTACTCACAACTCATCGGAGGGGCAAGGATGTTGATGTAGAAGCCCTCCATGGTCGATTCCCCCTCCGACAGAGTGTCGGCGAAGGCTCCAAGACGAGATCTCATGGATACAGAAGGTTACGGCGGTGGAAATTATGTTTCGGTGGCTCCCTGGATGTTTTTAGGGTACATAGGCTTATATAGAAGGAAGAAGTACGTCGGTGGTCGCCCGAGGGGCCCACGAGACAGGGGGTGCGCCCTATAGGGGGGGGCGCCCTCCTATCTCGTGGAGGCCTCGGCTGCTTCTTGACTTGCACTCCAAGTCCTCTGGATCACGTTCGTTCCAAAAATCACGCTCCCGAAGGTTTCATTCCGTTTGGACTCCGTTTGATATTCCTTTTCTTCAAAATACTGAAATAGGCAAAAAAACAGCAATACAGGCTGGGCCTCCGGTTAGTAGGTTAGTCCCAAAAATGATATAAATGTGTAAAATAAAGCCCATAAACATCCAAAAGGGGTAATATAATAGCATGGAACAATCAAAAATTATAGATACGTTGGAGACGTATCAGGCCGCACACAAGGAAATGCCTCCTTATTACGCGCAAAATAATGATTCCTCCACCTGACAGCTGGGACCCACCAGAAGGGCCTCTGTATTTCGCGAAAAAAATGTTCCCCCCGCTGACATGTCGGACCCACCAGCTATATCTTCGCAAGCAAGGAAGTGCCTCCTTATTACGCACAAAAAATGAATACCCCCTGCTAGCTGGGACCCACCATAGTGGAATGATGACTTGTGGGCCAACTAAGTTGACGGGGACGGAGGGCTTTGTCAACTTAGTCAATATGAACAATTCTAGCTCTAGTGACCATACGATGTCCATCCAACGGCCATAGTTCTTCTTCAACCTCTGGTCTTCTTGCTCCAGCCGCCCAAAGCAGCGCTGGTCGTGCCGCATGCTCCTGCCTCCCGTGGCCGGCTGTGCTACCGCGGTGGCCTTATCGCCCCTACTATTCCCACTGCTGGCCAGGCCCTGCGGCGACGGCAGCCTCACACCGCAGCCGAACCAATGAACCCTCGTACTCCTCTCCGCGCGGGCTTCCACTGTCGCGTCTTCCCCGGCTCCGCGTCGTCCCCTTCCTAGGCCTCACCGTCTTCCACCGTCGTGGTGCTCTCGGCGCGGCGTGGTCAACGTGGTCAAGGAACGACTTCCATCGGACATGGACTGTACAGCTGGGTCCACGGCCGCAGCAAGGAAGTGCCTCCTTATTACGCGGAAAATAATGATTCCTCCACCTGACAGCTGGGACCCACCAGACGGGCCACTGTATTTCACGAAAGAAATGTTTCCCCTGACTGCTGGGACCCACCAGCTACATCTTCGCATGCAAGGAAGTGTGTCCGGGCAAAAAAACGATTCACCCCCTGACTACTAGGACCCACCAACTACAACTTCGCACACAAGGAAGTGCGTCCGGGCAAAAAAAATGATTCCCCCCCTGACTGTTGGGACCCATCAGCTACATCTTCGCACACAAGGAAGTGCCCCCCTGACTGCTAGGACCCACCAACTACATTTTCGCACGCAAGGAAGTGCCTGACAGTCGGGACCCACCCGGTCGAAGCGTACGTAGCGTTGTCATTCTGGTCGCGAACGTGTACGTACATACTGGTGGATGTAGAGGCGCGCACGTGTCATAGTAGAGGCGCGCACATGTCGTAGTAGAGGCGCGCATGTAGCATGTACACGTACGTACAATGGCCAGGGTGCAAGAAAGAAAATACGGCCACGTATGTACATAAGGGCGGGGTCTCGAACGCCTACTCGCGCATACGTATTGCCAGGGCTCGTGTACATGGCTAGGTCGGAACGGAGAAACAGCATCATCCTCGTGTTCATGGGGAGCCAACCGGCTGGGTCAGAACGGAATGCGTCGTCATGTTCATCGGGAGGGATTGGACGGAATAGGCGATGGAAACGAGGCCTGGCGTACCGCAGAACGAAGGAAACGACCTTGTGTTCGACCGGCCAGGTTCGAAACGGGATCTTGTTCATCGGGAGGGGTCTGGCGTACCGCAAAACAGAGGAAACGGACCTCCTATGGTCCAAACGGGGGTCTTGTTGATTGGGAGGGGTGTGGCGTACCGCAAAACGGACGAAACGGACTTGTGTTGGAGCGCTACGGTCGAAACGGGGGTCCTGTTCATCGGGAGAGGTGTGGCGTACCGCAAAATGGGACTCCACGGGATACTGTTCATCTCCACCGTCGACCTCCTCCAGCCTCCACGGGCTACCGTCGGCCTCCTCCAGCCTCCACGGGCTCCTGTTCATCCAGCCTCCACCTCGCGCTACTCTACCGGCTACTATTCAACCACCCCTCCACGAGCACCCCTCCACCATCTACTATTCATCTAGCCCTCCACGGGGTCGTCCTGTTCATCCAGCCCTCCACACCACGGGGTCCTGTTCATCCAGAGGCAACGCCGCCGCTCACTATTCATCCAACCCCCCCCCCCCGCAACGCTCAGTGTTCATCCAGAGAGGCAGCATTAATTGGCTTCAGTTAGCAGCAGTAGCGAAGGAATCGCTCGATCGTTTTCAGTTAACAACCATCGATCGATCGCTCGGGGTCAATAACGCGTACCCTGCAATGCAATCGCTCAGGTTCAGTTAGAGCCCAACGCCTCGCTCGGGTTCAGTTAGAGCTAACGCCTAGCACACACGGGCATACATGTACGAGAGAAACACGCATCGCTCGGCCCCCGACCTCCCGCCGTAACCGGGAACTCCCTGAAATTTTCCTCGCCCTCGCTTCTACCATGGTTTTTTCGGTCATGGACGGCCCAAAGAATGTCATGCAGCTGCATCTCCGGCCCGCCCAGGACGAAAAGCCCATTTTCTGTCATGATTTTTTGTCATAGAAATAGGAGCCCACCACATCTATGATGATACCGGGTTTTGTCACAATTATCGTCATAGAAGTGTCATATGTATGACAGAAAAACATTCGTTCGGCCCAAAAAGTCACAGATGTGTCTTTTTTTGTAGGGCTCCTTTTGCAAACCCCAATTCCTTTGGAAGAACCTGGCTGGAAACCCCTCAGGCCCCGACGCCTTCAATGGCCCAATTTGGGAAAGAGCATCGCTAATTGCTCAAAAAATTGTTTGGAAAGATCCTCTTTGATTTCATCATTCACCAGAGGTTTCACAAGTGGAATAATATGAGATGGATTAACCAAAGAGTCACAAGACTAAGGGTTCTTGAAAAACAAGTTAGTGATACCTTTGATTCCATCCATATCATTAGGCAGAGATCTATTCTTCTTTGCTCTCCAAGTGGACTTTCTATGAAAAAAATAGTATTCTTATCAACCCATCTCATTTTGTCCAAACATGATATCTACTTCCACGTAATTTCTTCCTTAATTTGGAGCTCATCCATCTCTAACAGGATTTTCTTCCTCTCCTCTATTGCATTATGATCATTTCTCTTGAAAAGCACATTTAATCTTGTACGAGAAGATTCAAGCTTTTTTGGCAAATATCCAATGTGAACATTACTCCATCCATGAAGAGACTTCATCAACTTGACCAAATTATTTGCCACATCTCACAGATCATTGACGTGCATACTTTTATTCCAACATGATTCAATCTATACTTTCAATTCCTCATCCTCCCTCTCCCAGTATGCTTCATATTTCAACTGTTTAAAATACGTACCGGAGCGAGGGGCACCCATCAACTCAATAAGAATAGGGCAACGATCAGGTCTAGAACTGATAATATGTGAAACCTTACAGTTAGGAAAGATAGCAGACCATTGGGGACACGCCACCGCTCGATCAAGCCGAACTTTCACATTTTTATTACCTTCCTGTTTATTATTATAAGTCCAAGGAACACCATGAAAACCCAAATCAAATAAATTGCAATCAGAGAGAACCTCACGAAAAGTAGCCATAAGTTTGTGAGATCGCTTATTCCGAGAAAAATGCTCATTCCACCACATTGCCTCGTCAAAATCACCAACCATAAACCATGGCCCTGACCCAAGTAGCTTAATTCCCCTTAACAGATCCCACATTACATACCTTCGGCTCGCCTTTGGTTCCCCATATACAAATGTACTTCTCCATTTAGTTCTAGAACCATTGCAAATGTACATGTCAATGAAGTGTTCTCCATACTTGTTCAACTCCAGAGTGTACAGATCATCCCGAAATACCACAAGTCCACCTCCTTTGCCTGGCATAGAAACAGTAAAAAAACATTTTTCATACCAAGCAATAATGCAAACTCTCAACATATTCTTTATTTTTGCCTTGTTTCAGAAAGAAAGATAACATTGGGTCAATGTGTCTTCGTGAGACACACAAGCTCTTGGACTGTCCGATGTCGACGCAACCCTCGGTAGTTCCAACAAATCATTTTCATGGCTCCTGATGGGCGTCAACATGCGCGCCCATCAGTTGACCGACAGCCTCAGGGCTGGTGGCTTCCTTGCCAGTGTCCTCAACATCTCTCTCATCCCCTACAGATTGTCTCCTTCTAACCTGAACCACCTCCTCACCGCCACCTACTTCTTCTGTAACATGCAAAATACAGTTCGCCATGCATGAACATTTGTCTGTGGCAGATGCAATGACATTCACTGACTTGTATGAAACCTTTCACCTGCTAGTCTCGCCCCAAGCGCTTGATGAGATCTATGATATACAATCCTCGCCGACATGGATTTCCCCCTCGACGTCGCTTCATGATGTTTGGCATTATTCTTGGGGTTTTGCATTCTATAGACCGAAGGATTATTACAACAAATACTTTGGAGACGGGAAGGCACACCCCGCCTTTAGTCAGCTTTGGAATTCGAAGTGCACTATAAAGATCAAAGTGTTTGGGTGGCTCCTATTCCATGACAGACTCAACACATGTAACATGCTGAAGAGGAGGCACTATAATATAGGAAATAATTTTAATTGCATCCTCTGCAGCCAGAACATTGAAGAAACAATGGACCACATGATCTTCACCTGTCCTTTTAGTCAAAGCTGTTGGGCTAAACTTCAAATTGACTGGCCTACCTTGGACTACCGACTCACTATCCTTCAAGCCACACAGGACACTTGGCCAAACCCTTTCTTTTTTGAAACATTCTTGACCGCGGCTTGGAGCATATGGAAGGACAGAAACAACAAGCACTTCATAGGAGTGGTTCCTAGTGTGGGTTCTTTGCTCAAACGCTTCAAAGAGGATCTGTCATTACTACAACATAGAGTTAAAGCAGCGCATAGAGCTGCCTGGTTTCTTTTTGTACCTCTATTGTATAGACTACACTTTGGGTGTGGTTCACACAATGTAAAGTAGCTGATATGTCTATGTAAACCTCCCATTTATATAGATATATGAGAAAATAGTAGAGGTTTTCCCCCTACTGTCATTTTGTCAAAAAATACATGCACAATAGAACCATCAAAGCCTACAACAGTTTCTACTCTCTCAACACACACTCTCTTACATGAAGCGCTCATATCCATATCACCACTATTGTTCGTTCTAAGGATAAGGTCTTGGTCATCTTGAGAGCGCCTCTTGCTACCAGTCGTGTGATAACCCACAAGTATAGGGGATTGCAACATTTTTCGAGGGTAGAGTATTCAACCCAAATTTATTGATTTGACACAAGGGGGCCAAAGAATATTCACGAGTATTAGCAGTTGAGCTGTCAATTCAACCACATTTGAAAGACTTAATATCTGTAGCAAAGTAGTATGGAAGTAATGGTAATAGCAGTACCAGTATCAATAGCAATATTGTAGTGATTGTAACAGTAGCAGCAACGGAAGTAACTAAGCAAAGATCAATATGTGAAAAGCGTGTAGGCATTGGATCAGCGATGGATAATTGTGTTGGATGATATTCATCATGTAGCAGTCATAACCTAGGGCGACATAGAACTAGCTCCAATTCATTAATGTAATGTAGGCATGCATTCCTTATATAGTCATACATGCTTATGGAAAAGAACTTGCATGACATCTTTTGTCCTACCCACCCGTGGCAGCGGCGTCCATAAGGAAACTAAGAAATATTATGGCCTCCTTTTAATAGAGAACTAGAACAAAGCATTAGCACTTAGTGAATACACGAACTCCTCAAACTACGGTAATCACGGGAAAGAATCCCAATTATTGTCACGTTGGGGTATGCAAATCATAACTCGTAATTAATAGGTGTCTACAACTTGCAAGATAGGATCAAGAACACACATATATTCATGAAAACATAATAGGTTCAGATCTGAAATCATGGCACTCAGGCCCTAATGACAAGCATTAAGCATAGCAAAGTCATAGCAACATCAATCTCAGAACATAGTGGATACTAGGGATCAAACCCTAACAAAACTAGCTCGGTACATGATAAATCTCATCCAACCCATCACCGTCCAGCAAGCCTATGATGGAATTACTCACTCCCGATGGTGAGCATCATGAAATTGGTGATGGAGGAAGGTTGATGATGACGACGACATCGACTTCCACCTTCCGGAGCCCCGAACGGACTCCAGATCAGCCCTCCTGATGAAGAACAGGAGGGGCGTCGGCTCCGTATCATGAAATGTGATGAATCCTTCTCTTTATTTTTAACCGCAAATAGGTATATATGGAGTTGGAGTTAGGGTTGCCGGAGCTCCAAGGGACCCACAAGCCAGGGGCGTGCCCTGGGGGGTAGGCGCGCCCCCAGGGTTTGTGGCTCTTGGGTGGGCCCCCTCGGGTATCTTTTTCCACCAGTATTTTTCATTAATTCCACAAAAATTCTTCGTAAATTTTCAGGTCAATCCGAGAACTTTGATTTCTGCACAAAAATAACTCCATGGCAATTTTGCTGAAAACAGCGTTAGTCTGGGTTAGTTCCATTCAAATTATGCAAATTAGAGTCAAAAACAAGGGCAAAAGAGTTTGGAAAAGTAGATACGTTGGAGACGTATCAACTCCCCCAAGCTTAACCCATTGCTTATCCTCAAGCAATTTAGTTGACAAACTGAAAGTGACAAAGAAAAACTTTTACAAACTCTGTTTGATCTTGTTGTTGCAAATATGTCTAGCCAATGTTCAGGTTTTCAGCAAAGATTATGAACTAACCATATTCACAATAACACTTAGGTCTCACATTTACTCACATAAATGACATAACTAACTAGCGAGCAATAATAAGATATCTTGGATGACAACACTTTTTCAAGATAATCATGATATAACATGATGTGATGGTATCTCGCTAGCCCTTTGTGAGACCGCAAAACATAAATGTAGAGCACCTCTGAAGTTCCAGCACTAACTAGACATTATAATTCATGGAAAAATAGATCCAGTCACACTCATACTCAACATCAATTAAGAACAAAGCGTATAAATGAAAGTGGAGCTCTCTAACTGATGCTTTAATAAGAAGATGATGACTCAACAACAAAAGTAAATGGATAGGCCCTTCGCAGCGGGAAGCAGGGATTTCTAGAGGTGCCAGAGCTCGAAGCTTTTAAAATAGAGATGAATATAACTTTGAGAGGCATGCTTTCATTGTCAACATAACAACCAAGGGATCTCACTATCTTTCATGCTAGACACATTATAGGCAGTTCCCAAAAAGAATGGTAAAGTTTTTACTCCCCCTCCACCATCAAACACAAGCCATGGCTAGCTGAATCCACGGGAGCCCTCCATACCAACAACAGTCCAGGGGAGTTTTGTTTCATTATTATATTTTGATTTGATTTTTATCATAGGACTGGGCATCCCAATTACCATCCACTCTCTCATGAATGACAAGGGAATAAACACTCATCATGAGAATAACCCACCTAGGATGGAAGATACTGACAGCCCCCAGTCGCTACATGAGCGATTCAGGCATACAAAACAAATTATTATTTGAAGGTTTAGAGTTCGGCAGATGCAAATTTACTTGGAACGGCAGGTAAATACTGCATATAGTTAGGTATGGTGGACTCATATGGAACAACTTTGGGTTTAAGGAAGTGGATGCACAAGCAGTATTACCGATTAGTACAAGTGAAGGCTAGCAAATATATTGAGAAGCAACCAACTAGAGAGCGACAACGGTCATAAACATGCATTGAGATTAATCAACATTGAATGCAAGGATGAGTAGGATATAAATCACCATGAACATAAATATCATGGAGGCTATGTTGGTTTTGATTCAACTACATGCATGAACATGTGCCAAGTCAAGTCACTTGAATTATTCAGAGGATACCATCCTACCCTAATACATCATAACCATTTTAAAATGCATATTAGCACACAAGATAAACCATTATACACTCCTAGCTATTTAAGCATGGCATGAGTAACTATGATCTCTAATTCTCATTGCAGACATGTTTCATTCATAATGGGCTAAATCAAGAACGATGAGCTAATCGTATTTACAAAAAGAAAATAGGTCGAGTTCATATTGGCTTTTCTTCATCTCAATCACTTCATCAAATTTCTTCATTATTGCCTTTCACTTGCATGACCGAATGATGTGAATAATAATAAGAGTGCACGTGCATTTGACTAAGATGGAATATGTAAACATTTATTCAAAGGATAAGACAAGGTAATATGGGCTCTTTGTTAGATCAACAATAATGCATATGAGAGCCACTCAACATTTTCATCGTGGTCTTCTCCTTTCAACCCAAAGAAAAGAAAAGAATTTTAGAGAAACACACTGAAATATTTTTTGAGTTTTTATTTTTCTGAAGAAAGCAAATTAACGAAGGGAAAACAAAAACGAGAAAAACTATTTACACGCGAAAACTCCCAACAAGCATAAGAAGAACGGGAAACCTTTTTGGGTTTTCTTTCAATACTACAACTAATTAAACTAGAAAGGAAAGCTAAAAAGAAACGAGAAATATATTGTTTGGATTTTCTCAATTTTTTCAAAAACACAAGAAGAAAGCAAGAAAAATAAACTAACATGGATTATACAATGAAAAAGGATGAACACCGACAATTGGAATGAATGTGTGATGCATGAATGTAATGTCGGTGGGAAATTCATACTCCCCCAAGCTTAGGCTTTTGGCCTAAGTTGGTCTACTTCCATGGCTGGCCTGGTGGATATCCAAAATTGTAGTTTGGGTTGTACTCAATTGCAGTTGTCATCGCCTGGCGAGAGGTCTCCCTCGCCCTCTCATACTCGTCTGCATCCTCTCTAAGTATAAAATATCTTCGTTTTGCCTAAAAGTCAAAGAAGGTAGGAGAGGGAAGCGTAATATGCACAACATGATTCATATCAAAGATTAGGCTGTACTGAAAAGGCAAGTCGTCCCTCTCAAGAAGCTGGAAATGCTCCATAGTATCATAATCAAGAAAAGCAGGTGGCAACTAAGCATCGTTTTCTCATATTGGGACCCCAAGATAATAGTCTAAATGAGTGGCATAAATTCCACCACAGAAATCTCCATCTAAAGCATTATTATGTAACTACGTGCAATGATAGCTCCCAAATTATATTGTTTATTGTTCATTACAGCGCTCTTGAGGACACTCAAATTGGGTGAGCAAAGGTGGCTATGATCAAGTTTACCGTGGATGCATCTTCCTATAAAGATAGCAAAATAATGTAAAGCAGGAAAGTGAATGCCCCCTATAGTAGCTTGTGTTATGGTTCTAGTTTCGTCCATAGTGATGCTAGCAAGGAATTCAATGCAATCAGATCTACAAGGTTCAATATAAATGCCCCATTGCGGAATTTTGCATGCATCGTTAAATTCTTCAAGGTCCATGCAAAATGATTTATCATATAGATCAAATAAAACGGAATGTGTATTGCGATGGAGCGAATAGTCAAATCTTCGTATGAAGGAATTAGTAAAGTTGCAGTATTGTAAACACTTATCTGACACGAAGTTCATCAGGTCGGCGTGCACGTACATATCAAACGCTTTCTTGAAACCTACACGAGTCATGAAGTGATTCGATGGCTATTCGCAAGGTCGCACTAGAGCTTCCCGCAGTGGTTCAAGGTCCGGCTCACGTATTGCGAGCCTTGGGGATTTCTTCTTCTTTGAGGAACCACCTTTGAATATTTTCTTCCTCCTTCTAATTTTTTTAGTATCCCAAAATAAAAGTGAACCAAACTTAACAAAATTGATAGCGACTACTCCCACAAGTGTCTAGAAGCTATATCATGCAACAAAACTACTCTGCACCATATAAATTTGACATGCAGGCTCAAGAACATGGTCACCGCAGCAACAAAAAATTGCAATATATAAAGCACTAAAACAAAAACTAATTGGAACATTGGAGGAACAATCCCCCAAAATAGTTTCGGAAATGTAGCTCCGAGGAAGGAGATCGAAAATGGCAGCAAGATGAGCAAGAACACGGGTTTGAGCAAGGGCATGATTTTTTTCTGGAGGAATATGAAGTGCATGGGTGGCTGGAATAAGTGAGTGGGCGTACGTGGGCCCCACAAGCCTCCTAGGCGTGCCCTGTGAGCTTGTGGCTCACAGGTGCACCCCCCTGGGGTGTGTTCTGTTCCAAACATTCTAAAAAATCATACTGAATTTTCAAGGCATTTGGAGACGTTTTATTTTCTGGTCATCTTTTATTGCACAGATAATTCAAAAATAGTAAAATAATAGTATTTCTACTTTATTAATTATAAATAACAGAAAGTAAAAAGTGGGAACAGAAAGTTGTGCCTCCTTAATTCCTCCATCACATGCCCCTCAAAAGGAATCCATTAATCAGGTTGATCAAGTCTTATTAACAAACTTCTTCTAAATGATATGAAACCGGAGTTTTTCGAATAACACTAGGTTACCTCAATGGGGATATGCATGTCCCCAATGATACGTCTCCAACGTATCTACTTTTCCAAACACTTTTGCCCTTATTTTGGACTCTAACTTGCATGATTTGAATGAAACTAACCCGGACTAACGCTGTTTTCAGCAGAACTGCCATGATGTAGTTTTATGTGTAGAAAGCAAAACTTCTCGGAATGTCCTGAAAATCCACGGAGGCACTTTTTGGAAAATATAAAAAATACTGGCGAAAGAATCAAGACCAGGGGCCCACACCCTGTCCAAGAGGGTGGGGGGCGCGCCCTCCCCCCTGGGGCGCCCCCCTGTCTCGTGGGCCCCCTGAGGCTGCGCCTACCTCAACTCCAAGTCCATATATTCCGTCTCGCGTAGGAAAAATCAGAGAGAAAGTTTCATCGCGTTTTACGATACGGAGCCACCGCCAAGCCCTAATCTCTCTCGGGAGGGCTGATCTGGAGTCCATTCGGGGCTCCGGAGAGGGGGATTCGTCGCCATCGTCATCATCAACCATCCTCCATCACCAATTTCATGATGCTCACCGCCGTGCGTGAGTAATTCCATCGTAGGCTTGCTGGACGGTGATGGGTTGGATGAGATTTACCATGTAATCAAGTTATTTTTGTTAGGGTTTGATCCCTAGTATCCACTATGTTCTGAGATTGATGTTGCTATTACTTTGCTATGCTTAACGCTTGTCACTAGGGCTCGAGTGCCATGATTTCAGATCTGAACCTATTATGTTTTCATGAATATATGTGTGTTCTTGATCCTATCTTGCAAGTTAGTCACCTATTATGTGTTATGATCCGACAACCCCGAAGTGACAATAATCGGGATACTTCTCGGTGATGACCGTAGTTTGAGGAGTTCATGTATTCACTATGTGCTAATGCTTTGTTCCGGTTCTCTATTAAAAGGAGGCCTTAATATCCCTTAGTTTTTGTTAGGACCCCGCTGCCACGGGAGGGTAGGACAAAAGATGTCATGCAAGTTCTTTTCCATAAGCATGTATGTCTATTTACGGAATACATGCCTACATTACATTGATGAACTGAAGCTAGTTCTGTGTCACCCTATGTTATAGCTATTACATGAGGAATCACATCCGACATAATTATCCATCACTGATCCGATGCCTACGAGCTTTTCACATATTGTTCTTCGCTTATTTACTTTTCCATTGCTATTGTTACAATCACTATAAAACCCAAAAACGTTACTTTTGCTATCGTTACCTTTATTATCATACTACTTTGCTACTAAATACTTTGCTACAGATACTAAGTTATCCAGGTGTGGTTGAATTGACAACTCAACTGCTAATACTCAAGAATATTCTTTGGCTCCCCTTGTGTCGAATCAATAAATTTGGGTTGAATACTTTACCCTCGAAAGCTATTGCGATCCCCTACACTTGTGGGTTATCAAGACTAATTTCTGGCCCCGTTGCCGGGGAGCATAGCTCTATTCTTTGAGTCACTTGGGATTTATATCTGTTGATCACTATGAGGAACTTGAAAGACGAAAGAAGTAAGATTTTTCCCTCAACTACGAGGGGAGGTAAGGAATTGCCATCTAGCTCTGCACTAGATTCTCCTTCTGTTATTAGTAAGCTTGCGACACCTAAACCTGCTGCTGCTGCTATGAATTCTGATATGTCGCATGTTATTGATGATGCCACTTCTGCTATGCATGATACTTATGATGAAACTACTTGTGTGCGTGATACTACTTTGTCATTAGGTGAATTTCTTGATGAACAACTTGCTAGGGCTAGAGGGAATGAAATTATTGAAGATGCTATTATTGATGATAGAGATGATGAAAATTCTCCCAATGATTATGAATTGCCTGTTGTTCCTGAGGGTTATGTTATGAATGAAGAAGCTGCTAGAGCTATCTTTGCTTGCAATGATAGATATGATCTTAAGAAATTATTAGCTAAATGGAAGCAGCAGTCTCTTAATGCTAGAATGAAACCTGACCCTACTTTTGCTACTTCACCTATCTGTGTTACTGATAAGGATTATGAATTCTCTGTTGATCCTGAGATTATTACTTTGGTTGAATCTGATCCTTTTTATGGCCTTCAATCTGAAACTGTTGTGGCACATCTTACCAAGTTGAATGATATAGCTACCCTGTTTACTCATGATGATAAATCTCGCTATTATTATATCCTTAAGATATTTCCGTTCTCATTAAAGGGTGATGCTAAAACTTGGTATAATTCTCTTGCTCCTGGTTGTGTGCGTAGTCCCCAGGATATGCTTTATTACTTCTCCGCTAAATATTTCCCTGCTCATAAGAAACAAGCTGCCTTGCGGGAAATATATAATTTTGTGCAAATCAAAGAAGAGAGTCTCCCACAAGCTTGTGGGAGGCTTCTCCGGTTACTTAATGCTTTGCCTGATCATCCTCTCAAGAAAAATGAAATACTTGATATCTTTTATAATGGACTAACTTATGCTTCCAAGGACTACTTGGATAGTTGTGCTGGTTGTGTTTTCAGGGAAAGAACAGTCGACGAAGCTGAATTACTATTGAATAATATGTTGACTAATGAAAATAACTGGACTCTTCCTGAGCCAATTCCTGAGGCAATTCCTGAACCAATTAAGCCAACTCCTGAGCCTATTCCTAAACCCACTCCGAAGAAGAGAGGTGTTTTATTTCTCAGTCTTGAAGATATGCAAGAGGCAAAGAAATCAATGAAAGAAAAAGGTATTAAAGCTGAAGATGTTAAGAATTTACCTCCTATTGAAGAAATACATGGTCTTAATATACCGCATGTTGAAGAACCACATTGTCTTGATAACCCGATACAGGTAGTAAAGGTAAATTCTCTCTATAGATATGATAAAGTTGAAATCCCCTCTACTAAATTTCATAGTCCATGCTTAGATGAATTTGATGACTTTATGGCTAGACAAGAAAGTTTTAATTCTTATGTTGGTAGAGAGTTAAAGAATAATGCTTTCGAGATAGGATGCGTGAGCGATACTATGGCTAGAGTTAAGGGTGAACTCAAACTCATTAGCAAATATACATCTATGGTTGCTACTCAAGCTGAGCAAGTACTTAAAGCTCAGAATGATTTGCTTGATGAATTAAATAATAAAAACGACTTTGCTGTTAGAGTGGCTACTAGAACTGGTAAAATGACTCAGGAACCTTTGTATCCTGAAGGCCACCCTAAGAGAATCGAGCAAGATTCTCAAAGAAACAATTTAGAGGCACCTAGTTCTTCTAAAAAGAAGAAAAAGAAAAATGATAGGACTTTGCATGCTTCTAGTGAACCTGTTGTAGACACACCTGAGAATCCCGATGATATTTCTATTTCTGATGCGGAAACACAATCAGGTGATGAACATGAACCTAGTGATAATGTTAATAATAATGTTCATGTTGATGCTCAACCTAGCAAAAACAATGTAGAGATTGAACCTGCTATTGATCTTGATAACCCACAATCAAAGAATCAATGTTATGATAAGAGAGATTTTGTTGCTAGGAAGCACGGTAAAGAAAGAGAACCATGGGTTCAGAAACCCATGCCCTTTCCTCCCAAACCATCCAAGACAAAGGATGATGAGGATTTTGAGCGCTTTGCTAAAATGATTAGACCTATTTTCTTACGTATGCGCTTAACTGATATGCTCAAAGTAAATCCTTATGCCAAGGATATGAAGGATATCATTACAAACAAAAGAAAGATACCGGAAGCTGAAATTTCCACCATGCTTGCTAATTATACTTTTAAGGGTGGAATACCAAAGAAATTTGGAGATCCCGGGGTACCAACTATACCATGCTCCATTAAAAGAAATTACGTTAGAACTACTTTATGTGATCTTGGAGACGGTGTTAGTGTTATGCCTCTCTCTTTATATCGTAGACTTGAATTGAATAAGTTGACACCTACTGAAATATCTTTGCAAATGGCTGATAAATCAACTGCTATACCTGTCGGTATTTGTGAGGATGTGCCTGTTGTGGTTGCAAATGTCACTATCTTAATAGACTTTGTCATTCTTGATATTCCCGAGGACGATAGTATGTCGATTATCCCTGGTAGACCTTTTCTAAACACTGCAGGGGCTGTTATTGATTGCAACAAAGGCAATGTCACTTTTCATGTTAATGGTAATGAGCATACGGTACACTTTCCGAGGAAACAATCTCAAGTTCATAGCATCAATTCTATTGGAAAAGTTCCAACTATCATTATTGGAGGTCTTTAATTTCCTCTCCCTACTGTCAAGAAAAAGTATGATATTCTTATTGTTGGGGATTTTCATATCCCCGTTGAGGTAACTTAGTGTTATTCGAAATTTCTCCGGTTCCGTGTTATTCGGAATGAGTTTGTTAACAAGACTTGATCAACCTTGTTAGTGGATTCATTTTGATGATCATGAGATGGATGAAACTAGAAGGCACAACCTTCTGTACCCTCTTTTTACTTTCTGTTATTTTGAATAAATAAAGCAAAAATAGTATTATCCGTCTGTTTTCTGAATTATCCGTGCATTAAAAAAATATCCCGAAAATAAAAGTGCTCCAAATGCCCTGCAAATTTAGTATGATTTTCTATGGAATATTTGAGGATTTTAGGCACTAAAATCACTGCAGGAGGGGCAAGCACCAGGCCACGGGAGTGGAGGGCGCGCCCACCCCCCTAGGCACGCCCCCTGTCTCGTGGGCCCCTGGTGGCCCCCCTCCACTTATGCCAGCACCCACACACTCCATCTTCTACCCAAAAAAATCCCCATCCAGCTCAAGCAAGAGTTCTAGCTCATTTTGTTGCGATTTTCGATCTCCATGCTCAAAGCTCCATTCACAAAACTGCTTTGGGCGATTGTTGCTTGGTATGTGACTCCTCCATTGGTCCAATTAGTTTTTGTTCTAGTGCTTTATTCATTGCAAATTTTTGCTGCATAGGTGACCATGTTCTTGAGCTTGCATGTTGAATTTATGAGGTCCCAAGCAATTCTAATGCATGATATAGCCTCTAGGCACTTGTAGGAGTAGTTGCTATCAATCTTGTTTAGTTTTATTCACTTTTATTTTGAAGTTACTAAAATTTCAGAAATATTTAAGAAAAAGAATTATGTCTAGGAGAATGTACCAAGGTGGTTCCTCGGTAAAGAAAGGACCCAGGATTGCTATACATGAGCAAGATGTTGAATTACCGAGGGACGCAGATGTACGAGCTTGTGAGTGGCCATCTGACGATTTTATGGTCGAAGCAGGCTTTAAGGAGGAATTTGACGCGTATGTGCGTAATGCTGAGCTGGAGGACTTCTTACAAGATAAGTGTCCTCAATACTATCAATTGACTGATTCCTTCGTGCGAAGGTTTAAATATAACTGTACGCGTAATTCTCCTAGTGTCCTATTCGATATTTATGATACATCTTATACCATGGACTTAGAGGATTTTACAACTGCTTGCAAACTCCTGCAGTGGGGTAATATTAATGATCCTCACAAATCTGAATTTAGAGACTTCCTTGCTAGTATTACTGTGGGAGAATCCAGGGACATAGCACAAGCTACTATAGGGAGCATTCATTTTCCTGCTATACATTATTTTGCTCTCTTCATTGGTAGATGCATTAACGGTAAAGACAAAGTATGTCATATGTGTGTCCCTAATCTCTGTGTCCTCAAGAGTGTTGTGTTAGGTTATAAAGGTTATAACTTGGGGGCAATAGTTGCACGTAGGTTGCAGAATAATGGCAGAGTTAGAGATTTATTTGGAGGAATTTATGCAACCCGTGTGGCTAATTATCTTGGTATAGCCCCATGAGAGGGGGATGTGATGATACCTCCTGCTTATTTAGATTATGACACTATGGTCAATCATCATTTTCTTAGGAGGAATGAACAATTCCTCCATTATCGACTAATCTATGACAGACGCAACGTCGTCCATGTTACTGTTCCTGCTCCTCTCCTTTTTGACTATCAGGCAAAAGGAAGATATGTTGTTACCAGGGAGGAGCAGCTGAACACGAGGGGAGAGCGGAGGCAGCTCGCCAACATGCAGCAGCTCAGGAGGTGGTTGCTGCTGCATCTTAGTATGACCCCATCTACAACTACGGATATCAGCCAGGCGGTCCTTGGTATTAGACCAACTTAGGCCAAAAGCCTAAGCTTGGGGGAGTACGTATTTCTCACCGACTTTACATTCATGTTCACACACTAGTCGTCGGTGCTCATACTCTTTCATTGTATTATCCATGTTAGTTTAATTTTCTTTTTCGCTTTCTTCTTGTGTGTTTGATAAACCTCAAGAAAAACCAAAAAAATTAGTTAGTTTAATTTCCATGCTTGTAGTAGAATTAAAATGAAAACCCAAAAAGATTTCTCGTTCTTTTTCTTATTTGTTGGGAGCTTTCCCGTGTAAATAGTTTTATTTTCTTTTCTTTCCTTTAGGGGTCGAGAAGACCATATTGAAAATATTTAGTGGCTCTCATATGCATGATTGTTTATTTAATTTAGAGCCCATATTATTTTGTCTTCTCTTTTGAGTTGAATGCTTGCAGATTCCAGCTTAGTCCAATGCACGTGCACTATTATTATTATACACATCGTTCGGTCGTGCAAGTGAAAGGCAATAATGACGATATATGATGGACTTATTGAGATGAGAAAAGCTGGTATGAACTCGACCTCTCTTGTTTTTGTAAATATGATGAGTTCATCGTTTCTGATTCAGCTTATTATGAAGTAAACATATTTGCAATGACATCTAGAGATTATAGTTGCTTGTGCCATGCTTGATTAGCTATGAGTCATAATGGTTTACCATGCGTGCCAACATGCTATTAGAATGATTATGATGTGGTATGATGGGATGGTATCCACCTTTGAATGAATTGAGTGACTCGACTTGGTACATGTTCACGCATGTAGTTGAAACAAATCAACATAGCCTTCATGATATTTATGTTCATGGTAGATTATATCCTACTCATGCTTGTACTCGGTGTAAATTAATTTTAATGCATGTTTATGACTGTTGTCGCTCTCTCAGTTGGTCGCTTCCCAGTCTTTTGCTAGCCTTCACCTGTACTAAGCGGGAATACTGCTTGTGCATCCAAACTCCTTAAACCCCAAAGTTGTTCCATATGAGTCCACCATACCTTCCTATATGCGGTATTTACCTACCGTTCCAAGTAAATTTGTATGTGCCAAACTCCAAACCTTCAAATGAAATTATGTTTTGTATGCTCGAGCAGCTCATGTTTCAACTAGGGCTGCCTATATCTTCCATGCTAGGTGGGTTATTCTCAAGAGGAGTGGACACCGCTCCTCATTCACGAGAAAGGGCCGGTAACCGGGATGCCCAGTCCCATGATCCGAAAAGATCAAAGCAAATCAAAATAATTAAACAAAACTCCCCCAGGGCTGTTGTTAGTTGGAGGCACTCGTTGTTTCGAGCAAGCCATGGATTGACGCTTGTTGGTGGTTGGGGGAGTATAAACTTTTACCATTCTGTTTGGGACTGCCTATAATGCACGTAGTATGGAAGATACAACCATCTCATAGTTGTTGCGTTGACAGTAAAAGTATGCCGCTCAAAATGTTATTCCACTCTATTTTAAAATCGAGCTCTGGCACCTCTACAAATCCCTGCTTCCCTCTGCGAAGGGCCTATCTATTTACTTTTATGTTGAGTCATCATCCTTCTTATTAAAAAGCACCCACTGGAGAGCACACTGTCATTTGCATTCATTATTGTTGGTTTATATTGGGTATGACTTGACTGGATCTCTTTTACTATGAATTACAATGTTTAGTCAGTCCTTGATCCTTAAAGGTGCTCTGCATTTATGTTTTGCAGTCTCAGAAAGGGCTAGCGAGATACCATTTTGTTATATCATGTTATGATTGTTTTGAGAAAGTATTGTCATCCAAGTTTTATTATTATGGCTCGCGAGCGATTATGCTATTGATATGAGTAATTGTGAGACCTAAGTGTTATTGTGAGTATGGTTAGTTCATAATATTTGCTGAAACCTGAATGCTGGCTTTACATGTTTACAACAACAAGAGCAAACAGAGTTTGTAAAAGTTTTTCTTTATCACTTTTAGTTTATCAATTGAATTTCGTGAGGACAAGCAAAGGTTTAAGCTTGGGGGAGTTGATACATCTCCAACGTATCTACTTTTCCAAACACTTTTGCCCTTGTTTTGGACTCTAACTTGCATGATTTGAATGAAACTAACCCGGACTAACGTTGTTTTCAGCAGAACTGCCGTGATGTTCTTTTATGTGTAGAAAGCAAAGTTCTCGGAATGTCCTAAAAATCCACGGAGGCACTTTTTGGAAAATGTAAAAAAATACTGGCGAAAGAATCAAGACCAGGGGGCACACACCCTGTCCACAAGGGTGGGGGGCGCGCCCTCCCCCCTGGGCACGCCCCCTGTCTCGTGGGCCCCCTGAGGCTCCGCCGACCTCAACTCCAACTCCATATATTCCGTCTCACGGAGAAAAAAATCAGAGAGAAAGTTTCATCACGTTTTACGATACGAAGCCACCGCTAAGCCCTGATCTCTCTCTGGAGGGCTGATCTGGAGTCCGTTTGGGGCTCCGAAGAGGGGGATTCATCGCCGTCGTCATCATCAATCGTCCTCCATCACCAATTTCATCATGCTCACCGCCTTGAGTGAGTAATTCCATCGTAGGCTTGCTGGACGGTGATGGGTTGGATGAGATTTACCATGTAATCAAGGTAGTTTTGTTAGGGTTTGATCCCTAGTATCCACTATGTTCTGAGATTGATGTTGCTATGACTTTGCTATGCTTAATGCTTGTCACTAGGGCCTGAGTGCCATGATTTCAGATCTGAACCTATTATGTTTTCATGAATATATGTGTGTTCTTGATCCTATCTTGCAAGTCTATAGTCACCTATTATGTGTTATGATCCGACAACCCCGAAGTGACAATAATCGGGATACTTCTCGGTGATGACCGTAGTTTGAGGAGTTCATGTATTCACTATGTGCTAATGCTTTGTTCTGGTTCTCTATTAAAAGGAGGCTGAGGGAGTCCTGGACTAGGGGGTGTCCGGACAGCCGGACTATCATTGTCCACCGGACTCCAAGACTACGAAGATACAAGATTGAAGACTCCGTCCCGTGTCCGGATGGGACTTTCCTTGGCGTGGAAGGCAAGCTTGGCGATACGGATATGTAGATCTCCTACCATTCTAACCGACTCTGTGTAACCCTAGCCTCCTCCGGTGTTTATATAAACCGGAGGGCTTTAGTCCGTAGGACACAACATACATTACAACAATCATACCATCGGCTAGCTTTAGGGTTTAGCCTCCTTGATCTCGTGGTAGATCCACTCTTGTACTACCCATATCATCAATATTAATCAAGCAGGACGTAGGGTTTTACCTCCATCGAGAGGGCCCGAACCTGGGTAAAAACATTGTGTCCCTCGTTCCTGTTACCATCTGCCTAGACGCACAGTTCGGGACCCCCTACCCGAGATCTGCCGGTTTTGACACCGACATTGGTGCTTTCATTGAGAGTTTCTCTGTGTCGTCACCGATAGGGCGGATGCCTCCACCCGTCTTCAAAGACAGTGTTTTCGCCGAAGGGGCCTTGGCCGCTGGCCAAACTATCCGGCTAGGTGGTTTCCTTATGACCGCCTGTCCGGCCACCGCTTCGACAATGACTTCTCAAGTCGTCAGAAGCAATCTTCGCGTCAGCTCGGAAGCTGCCGAACAGTTGGATCCAATAGAGCTCTCGTCTGTTAACGAGCTCTTGGATCGCATCGCCGCCCTGGGAGTCGCTACGGACTACAACCAGATTGGGCTTAAAACCGATCTGAGAGAGATTAACTCTCCCCAGGCCACCCACCACGTCGCAGTGGTAGAGAAGCAATACGGCAACTCTTCGCCTGTATTGAAAACTATTCATGTTCGGATTCCCGAACCCCCCATGCCGGATTTCCGCGGAGGGACGGACTTCGATCGAGCATGGAACTTAAAACCATGCATCGCTCCGGACTCGCTGGATTGTGTCCAGCAAACCAAGCTTCCAAATTCGGAAACTCCTCGGCCTTTGAGCCCCAAATGGGCAGGGATCCGGACTTTAGTCCACCCACCCGCCCAGACATATGCGATCTATCTCTAATACGGCAAGAGCCCGCTGAAACAGTACACCATTACTGGGCCAGATTCCTCCTGGTTATGGACAGGATAAAGGACTGCCGAGAGGAAAACGCAATCTCAATCTTCTGCAATAATTGCATGGACAAGGGAATATTGAACGCCATCGATCGTCGCAAAATTACAAGTTTCGCCGATCTGGCGTCCATAGTACGAAAGTACTGTGCGATGGAGAGTTTCCGGAAAACCGAAAACCAGTTTTGGGATAATCCGGCCCTAACCCCAATCCGCAACAAAAGGGTACCTCACGCTCGGGCCCCAGATGCAAAAAAGAAAAAGCAAAAACCCAATAAGGGGCACGGAACCGTACTGGAGGGATGGCTCAATGGACCCTGTAAGTTTCATAGTACAGAGGGAGCCGTCCCAACACATAGCCTTCGAGCATGTTGGATATTACGGCAGGTGGCCAAAAGTGGCGAGGAGCTTCTAGCTCCGGGAAACCACTCCATCAATACCAGTACGGTATCAACAGTCTTCGAGACCTTTGCATCAAACAATATGCGAAAGCGAACAATCCGCGGACTCGCCGAAGTCTACCAAGTAGCAACAGCAAATCCATGGAGCGACACAGCTATTACCTTCAACGCCAGCGACGAGCCTAAATTCCGAACAGCCAGAGCACCAGCTGCACTGGTACTTAGTCCCATAGTGGACAGCTTTCGACTGACAAAAGTCCTCATGGATGGCGGCAGCGGACTAAACCTCATTTACGAGGAAACTCTGTGAAAAATGGAAATCGATTGGAGCCGTATTGAGCGAAGCAGCACAACCTTCAGAGGAATAATCCCTAGCCGGGAAGCGCGTTGCACTGGAAAAATCACACTCGATGTGGTGTTCGGCTCGCCGGACAATTACAGATCCGAAGAAGTCACGTTCCAAGTGGCCCCGTTCAGCAGCGGATATCACGCCATATTAGGATGAGAGGCATTCACAGTCTTTCAAGCGGTACCTCATTACGGGTACATGAAGCTCAAAATTCCTGGGCCCAGCGGAATAATCACTCTCGTTAGTGATCTGGACATAGCACTCCGCGCCGAAAACAAGACAGCCGCACTAGCCCTCGAGGCACTATCCAAAGCCTTAGCGGCAGAAGAACTCACCGCGCTGCGCTCCACGGTGAACAGGGACGATGTGATACTCGATAAAAGATCCAAGTCCACCTCCTTCAAACCAGCAGATGAAATAACAAAATTCCAGGTCCATCCAACGGACCCAACAAAGACGGCCTCCATTGGGGCACAATTGAACCCCGAAGTAGACGCCGCACTACGCGAATTCCTTCGGGAAAACTGGGACATTTTCGCTTGGCATCCTTCGGATATGCCCGGAATCCCACGCAAATTGGCAGAACACAGCCTAAACATCCTAAAAGGATTTAAGCCAGTCAAACAGGCTCTTCGACGATTTTCCGAACCCAAAAGACAGGCAATGGGAGAAGAGCTAGCCAAACTATTGGAAGCCGGATTCATCAGAGATATCAAACATCCGGACTGGCTAGCAAATCTGGTAATGGTACCAAAGAAGGACAAATCCTGGCGCCTCTGTGTCGATTTTAAAGACCTCAATAAGGCTTGCCCAAAGGATCCCTTCCCTCTCCCCCGCATCGAGCAAATTATCGATGCTACCGCGGGGCACGAGTCATTGTGTTTCCTCGACGCATACTCTGGCTACCATCAAATCAAGATGGCAGAAGCAGACCAAGCCGCCACGGCATTCATCACCCCTTACGAACCATTCTGCTTCAACACGATGCCCTTCGGACTCAAAAACGCCGGCGCAACATATCAGCGCATGATTCAAACATGTCTGGCTACCCAGATCGGCAAAACAGTCGAGGCATACGTAGACGACGTAGTCGTCAAAACAAAACACGTCGAAACTCTAGTAGACGATTTGAGGCTCACGTTCGACAACCTCAAAGCATACGACATCAAGTTGAATCCGGAAAAATGTGTTTTCGGCGTACCAGCCGGAAAGCTGCTGGGCTTCATCGTGTCCGGTAGAGGAATCAAAGCAAACCCGGCTAAAATCCGAGCTCTGTCACAGTTGGACATTCCAAAAGACCTCAAACAAATACAAAAATTAACAGGATGCGTGGCAGCTCTAAGCCGCTTTATCTCCCGCCTAGGAGAAAAGGCGTTGCCCTTATATCGCCTCCTCAGACGCACCGAACATTTTGAATGGACGGATGCCGCCACGGCCGGACTCGAAGAAATAAAGGCCATATTGGCAACAAATTCGGTCCTGGCTGCGCCCAACCTGGGCGAACCAATGTTATTATACATCGCAGCAACGCATCAAGTTGTAAGCGCGGTCCTCGTCGTCGAACGAGAGACAGAAGGGCACAAATTCCCTCTACAAAAACCAGTGTACTATGTATCCACTGTGTTAACCCCCTGCAAATCCCGTTACCCGCACTATCAGAAGATAGCATATGCGGTGTTCATGGCGTCCCGGAAGCTCCGGCACTACTTTCAAGAGTGTTCGATAACAGTGGCCTCTGAAGTACCACTCAATGACATTATAAATAACTGCAACGCAACGGGCAGGATTGCAAAATGGGCCATTGAGCTCTTACCATTCGATATAACTTACAAACCTCGGCGAGCTATAAAGTCACAAGTTTTGGCTGACTTTGTCGCCGAATGGACCGAAGCCGAACTCCCTAAAGAGTACAACGCATACTCCAACTGGACTATGCATTTCGACGGCTCTAAAATGTTGGCCGGACTGGGGGCTGGCGTCGTATTGACGTCCCCAACCAGAGATACAGTCCAGTATGTACTTCAAATAATGTACACGGACTCCAACAATGCAGCCGAATACGAGGCCCTGTTACACGGTCTCCGGATGGCAGTCTCCATGGGCATTCAACGCCTAGAGGTGCGCGGGGATTCGAACCTTGCAATATCCCAAATAAACGGAGACTTTGACGCCAAGGATCCTAAAATGGCAGCATATCGCAACGCTGTCCTAAAAATGTCAGCTCGGTTTGAAGGACTTGAATTCCATCACATAGCCCGAGACAATAACCAAGCGGCCGACGTACTGGCATGCATCGGTGCAAAACGTGATGCTGTCCCTCCAAATATCTTCCTGGAACAGCTCTTCAAGCCATCCGTACTATGGAAAGAGGAGTCCGGAAGTGACAAACCGGAAAAACCGCGCCAATCGGTGATTCAGCCGATGACATAACACCTTCAGCCCATGTTATAATGGCAGTAATCGCCCCGTGGACAGAACCTTTCCTAGCCTACCTGCTTAGGCAGGAACTTCCCTAAGACCAAAACGAGGCCCGCTGCATAGTCCGGCGATCGAAAGCCTACAAGGTCCATGAGGGAGAACTTTATAAGAAAAGTACAACCGGAGTCCTTCAAAGGTGTATCTCCGAAGAGGAAGGGCGAAGCCTCCTGGTGGAAATTCACGCCGGACTAGGCGGACACCACGCAGCAGCCCGGGCCCTTGTAGGAAAGGCATTCCGTACAGGATTTTATTGGCCGACGGCCCGGGCAGATGCTTAGGACTTAGTCCAGAAATGCGTCGGCTGTCAGCTCTTTGCTAAGCAGAGCCACATGCCGCCCACTGCCCTCAAAACTATACCCATTACCTAGCCGTTTGCGGTCTGGGGGCTTGATATGGTTGGACCCCTAAAAGGGGGAACCCACAAGCAAAGATACCTATTGGTCATGGTGGATAAATTCACCAAATGGATAGAGGCCAAACCGGTCAAAATGGCAGAGTCCGGACCAGTGATAGACTTTATATCCGGGGTAGTACACCGCTACGGAGTCCCCCACAGCATCATCACCGACAACGGCACGAACTTCACAGCCGACGAGGTCAAGTCATGGTGCAAAAATATGGGCATCAAGCTCGACTACGCTTCAGTCTATCACCCTCAAACCAACGGTCAAGTGGAACGAGCAAATGGTCTAATAATGAGCGGCATTAAACCCAGACTAGTGCGGTCACTTACTAAATCCGAAACGCACTGGGTCGAGGAGCTCGACTCCGTACTCTGGGGGCTGCGGACAACGCCTAACCGTACTACCGGATTCACACCATTTTTTATGGTTTACGGCGCAGAGGCAGTCTTGCCCTGTGACATTATTCATGACTCACCTCGAGTGCGCATGTATGAGGAAAGAGAGGCCGAGCTTGATCGGCAGGACAGCTTGGACACATTGGAGGAAGAACGTGACGTCGCGAAGGCTCGTTCCGCATTTTATCAGCAACAGGCCCGAAGATATCAAAGCAGAGAAGTACGGGCCAAGTCTTACAACGTTGGTGAACTAGTTCTACGCCTGCCGGACAAGAAAAAGGACAAGCTCAAGCCCAAATGGGAGGGCCCCTTCATTATTGATCAAGTCCTGACCGGCGGAGCATACCATCTACGGAATGCGTCGGATAACCGACTCGAGCCGAACCCATGGAACGCAGCCCGCCTCCGACGATTCTATGCCTAGTGCCGGACTAAGAGTTCGTCCCCTTCCCCCGTCCAAACTTTTACACTTCGGCTGTCTTTTGTATTTTTCGCATACACATGATGTGCCATCCGCACTCATCTTTCCTGGGGGCTTCTTTTACAAAAGCTCAATTATAAGGGTTTCATACCCAGCACATGTGTCAAGCTTCCACATGTACCTTTTACTCGCCATTATATGCATCGATATGACTTAAGTTTTGGCCAAGCTGGGTTGCCTCGCTCCTGTGCTTACCCCTACGTTCCCGATTGTTCGGCTAGGAGGTAAAGGGAGCACCTCTGCGATTGCTACTGCCGGGTCAGCCGGATGTGTACCTCAGACTCGGTGAAGCCGAAAGCTAGCGTTCTTAAGGGAATATTCGGTCGGTGACTTAAAAGATGATTTTTTACCTACTCATTTATCCGCCCCCAGATGTTTTTCTGCTTTTTTCGCAATCCGGACATGCACTTTAGGGCATGCCTCCCAGGGAAAGGAACCCTTAACGGAACTATTCTCCCTGAAAGATGTTTCTTACTAACCATGTAATATAACATAACTAGTTGGGCACTTGTCTGATAAAGCACTAATGACCCCTACACCTGGTCTCCATGAATATCACGGTTGTTTCGTAACCAAAACGGTATTCGGACACACTCCGGACTCTAGGGTCCCGAGGCTGAAGCGAAAAGGTCGGCAAAGACAAACGATCTACAATCCGGCTAGAAGGCATTTCACATGTCATTTTAAAGGAAAACATACATTGTCAAATTTACTGATTGTATTCCTCCTCAATCCCGTCTAACAGGCTGTCTAACTTACAGTCCCGTTGGGAAAATTTAGCAGCCAACTCTACTTGGATGTATACTAAACTCACAGGGATCTCCTTCCCATCAGGCCCCACCGGCCCAACTTCGGCCATGTGGTTGGGATCCGCCTTCTTGTAACGCGTCTTCACCATGGCCCAAGCCTCCCTGGCACCTTGACGGCAGGCCGAAATCTTCCACAAACGGAAGCGCTGCCGCACTCCCTGTAGCTTCTCCGCAAGCTCCCCGAGGCCCTCGGGTAGGGTGACGGCTGGCCATAAAGCCTGGACGACGCCGCTCATTGCCTGCCGAACCCGTTCGAGCAGTTGCAGCAGCTCGGGAAGTTGATCACCCGTTGATACGGGCATCTCCTCCGCAGGGCGACCTGTGAGTATACCTACAAGACATACCATGTCAATTTGCTTCTTCGCCGAACTCTTCTTTTAAAAGGAGTCCACTCAAGCACTTACTATAAATGCCGTGACGAAGCCGCTGATTCTCCTTAACGGAGCCGGACAGCTCGGCTCGAGCGCCTTTCAGCTCTTCTCCGAGCTTGGCATTGGCATCCTGGAGCTTGTTCCTTTCTTGCTGCGCCCTATTCAGCACACTCTTGCCGGCCTTCAGCTGGCGTAGCAATGCTTGCCTGTCCGGATCTTGTCCGGCGGCACCTGCAATGTCACTATTAGACTTGCGCGCACGCCGCACAGCGCTTATATTTATTAATAAAAATGTGTTACCAAGAGGGGTCTCTGCGTCTCCTCCTGCGGCAGCAAGTGCGGCCTCAAGTTGGGCCTTGCAATCTTGCAGCTCCCGAGACAGCTGGGCATTCTTCTCGGTAAGAGCCTGCGTTATCAAATGATCCTTAAATCAGTTAACATAACTACTTTAAGTCTCGGGGGCTACTGGTATATATAACCATTAAAATTCCTTTACCCGTATGTCTTTCACATACTGCTCCGTGGCTCTGGTAAAACCATCTTGAGCGGCACGGAGATGCGCGTCCCCCGTGTTAAAGGCATCTAATGCCTCAGGGGAGAAGCATGCTTCACGAAATACTGTCCGGCGGCGCCTATGGTTCATGGCGCTCTCCACCTCAGACTTGGTGGCGGACAGTCTGTCGGTATCCTCCATTGGAGAAGGATCGGGCTCACGTCTTGCGCTTGCCTCCCCCTCCAGGCCGGGCGCTGGAGCCTGGCCGGGGTGGGTTGGATCAGCAACTTCCGCACCCGCAGTCCGGCGAGCGTTTTTTCTCCTATAAAGATCATGAGCACTCAGACGCTTCCTAGGAACGTCGCTCTGAAAATTCGAATACGAGCTATACCTTTGCGGCGACGTTTCTGTCTGCACCGCGCTCCTTTTCCGCCTACTAGTCCGGGCTGCCTTTGTAGGTCAGCCACCGCGGGCTCGGCTTCCCGCCGTGAAGGCACTTCCTGCAAAATACCATCGTTCGCAAAGGTCAGAAATGGGCAAGGAAGGGGTAATGGTGTCCGGACTTCGGCCGCAGTCACCTGGGAAGCCGGATACAGTCCGGGGTAGTCCGCCGTAATGGCAACCAAAGCATTGTCCATGCTGAGCTGGTGAAATACCCCGTCGATCAGCTCCACCTTGATGTCCGGATCCTCTTCGGAGGCCGGATCTAGGGATCTTCCCGGATCCTCGGGTTGCGGAGCAGGACTTACCATGTCCTCCATGGTCTGGCGTAGATCCTGCGCCGAAGACATAATGTAAGAAGCCTAAACTTCGAAAGCATGGGTTGAGCCCTTAAAGGTGTTCGCTTACCCATCCTCTAGGGTTGTTCATGGAAAACCCATTTAAGGGGTTCGTTCGAAGGAAGTCCTCCTTCTCCCCCTTATACAGACCGGACAGGATCTTCACTAGGTCCTCGGTCGAGTCCGGCCCTTTGCGGCCATGACGGGTGGCATCGTCTTCCCCATTGAAATCCCACATAGGGTGGCCTCTATATTGCAATGGCTGTACCCCCCGCATGATGCATGTCACCATGACTCCGATCATGGTCAACCCAGAGTGGGCCAGCAACCTTATTCGGCCCATCAAGTAATGGACGCTCTTGTCTTCCTCCAATCGGGGGCTCCGTGGGCGCCAGCTTAGGCGTTTCTTCAAGGGAGCAACACTAAACTCCGGGAGGCCAATCTGGACTGGGTCCGGCAGCGGAGCGTCTCCTATGTAAAACCACTCCGAAGGCCAGTCTTCGAACGCCTTCTTGGGAGTACCGGATGGGTATCCGGTTCCGGCGATGCGCCATATTTCGGCGCCGCCTACTTGATATATGGACCCCTCATGAGAACCGGGTACGAGGCAGAACAGCCTCTTCCACAATGCAAAATGGGGCTCAATGCCCAGGAACAGCTCGCAAAGAGCTACGTAGCCCGCGATATGCAGCACAGAGGCGGGTGTGAGGTGGTGGAGCTGGAGTCCGTAGAACTCCAGGAGCCCGCGGAGGAACGGATGTATTGGGAATCCAAGTCCCATTATCAGATAGGGGACGAAGCATACTCGCTCCCCCTTATTGGGGCTTGGGGTAGCCTCCGCTTGCCTCCCACCTTGATAAGTAACCAGCCCGGCTCGAACCGGGATCATGAAGGCCGGAGGGAGATATCCCCCCGCTTGGAGCTTTACTAGCTCGTTGTGCGGAACAGAGCACCTCCTCCAATCCCCTGGCGGTGGGCTGGGAGCGCGAGAAGAAGAGCCGCGTCGACGGTCCATGATGGAATGGATTTTTAGGTCAAAGGCGCTTCGATGAAGTATTCGCGGAAGGAAGATGGTGTGGTTTGGATCTGGATTCCTGCCTCTTTTGTAGGCGGACGACTCGCACAACTAGGGGGTGAAACGTAAAAGACACCCTGGCTTTTCGCATTCGTGCGACGCGTGAAAAAAGGGCCATTATTTGGCGTAGAAGCCGAGGAACACAGTATTCAAGATGAAGCCGGACACTGTTCGGCAGATACATGGAATTTGAAGGGAGAACCCGCCTTGCAACGCCGAAGACTATAAACGCACTGGGCTTATCGTCATTGAAGCCTGGTTCGGGGGCTACTGAGGGAGTCCTGGACTAGGGGGTGTCCGGACAGCCGGACTATCATCGTCCGCCGGACTCCAAGACTACGAAGATACAAGATTGAAGACTCCGTCCCGTGTCTGGATGGGACTTTCCTTGGCGTGGAAGGCAAGCTTGGCGATACGGATATGTAGATCTCCTACCATTGTAACCGACTCTGTGTAACCCTAGCCTCCTCCGGTGTTTATATAAACCGGAGGGCTTTAGTCCGTAGGACACAACATACATTACAACAATCATACCATAGGCTAGCTTTAGGGTTTAGCCTCCTTGATCTCGTGGTAGATCCACTCTTGTACTACCCATATCATCAATATTAATCAAGCAGGACGTAGGGTTTTACCTCCATCGAGAGGGCCCGAACCTGGGTAAAAACATCGTGTCCCTCGTTCCTGTTACCATCCGCCTAGACGCACAGTTCGGGACCCCCTACCCGATATCCGCCGGTTTTGACACCGACAGAGGCCTTAATATCCCTTAGTTTCCGTTAGGACCCCGTTGTCACGAGAGGGTAGGACAAAAGATGTCATGCAAGTTCTCTTCCATAAGCATGTATGACTATTTACGGAATACATGCCTACATTACATTGACTAACTGGAGCTAGTTCTATGTCACCCTATGTTATAGCTATTACACGAGGAATCGCATCCGACATAATTATCCATCACTGATCCGATGCCTACGAGCTTTCACATATTGTTCTTCGCTTATTTACTTTTCCGTTGCTATTGTTACAATCACTATAAAACCCGAAAACATTACTTTTGCTATCGTTACCTTTATTATCATACTACTTTGCTACTAAATACTTTGCTGCAGATACTAAGTTATCCAGGTGTGGTTGAATTGACAACTCAACTACTAATACTCAAGAATATTCTTTGGCTCGCCTTGTGTCGAATCAATAAATTTGGGTTGAATACTTTACCCTCGAAAGCTGTTGCGATCCCCTACACTTGTGGGTTATCACCCAACAATAAGAATAACATATTTATTTTTGACAGTAGGAACAGGGAATTAAAACCTCCAATTCCAATTGTTGGAATTTCTCTAATAGAGTTGATACTATTCACTTGAGGTTGTTTCTTCGGAAAGTGTACCGTATGCTCATTACCATTAACATGAAAATTGACATTGCCCTTGTTGCAATCAATAATAGCCCCTGCAGTATGCAAAAAGGTTCTACCAAGTATGATCGACATACTGTCATCCTCGGGTATATCAAGAATAACAAAGTCCATTAAGATAGTAACATTTGCAACTACGGCAGGTACATCCTCACAAACACTGATGGTATAGCAGTTGATTTATCGGCCATTTGCAAAGAGATATTAGTTGGTGTCAACTCATTCAAATCAAGTCTTCGATACAAGGAGAAAGGCATAACACTAATACCGGCTCCTAAATCACTTAAAGCAGTTTTAACATAGTTTCTTTTAATGGAGCATGGTATAATTGGTATTCCTGAGTCTCCTAGCTTCTTTGGTATTCCACCTTTAAATGTGTAATTCGCAAGCATGGTGGAAATTTCAGCTTTCGGTATCTTTCTTTTATTTGTAACAATATCTTTCATATATTTAGCATAAGGAGACATTTTCAGAATATTAGTCAAACGCAAGCGCAAAAAGACAGGTCTAAGCATTTCAACAAAGCGCTCAAAATCTTCATCATCTTTATTCTCTGAAGCTTTAGGAGAAAGGCATGGGCTTCTAAACCCATGGTTCCCTTTCTTTACCATGTTTCCTAGCAATGAAGTCTCTCTTATCATATCTTTCATTCTTAGGTTGTGGGTTATCAAGATCAATAGCAGGTTCTATCTCCACATCATTATCATTACTAGGTTGAACATTAACATGAACATCATCATTATCATTATTACTAGGTTCGTGTTCATTACCAGATTGTGTCTCAGCATCAGAAATAGAAATATCATTGGGATTCTCAGGTGTGTCTATAGTAGGTTCACTAGAAGCATGCGAAGTCCTATCATCTTTCTTTTTATTTCTAGATGGACTAGGTGCACAAGTATTAATTCTTTGAGAATCTTGCTCAATTCTTTTAGGGTGACCTTCATGATACAAAGGTTCCTGAGTCATTGTACCACCCCTGGTCACAAC
This sequence comes from Triticum aestivum, assembly GCF_018294505.1. Taxonomy (NCBI): domain Eukaryota; kingdom Viridiplantae; phylum Streptophyta; class Magnoliopsida; order Poales; family Poaceae; genus Triticum; species Triticum aestivum. The sequence continues at coordinate 397,159,176 of NC_057795.1, read as the reverse complement.
TTTAACAGCATAATCATTCATCTTATTATTCATTTCATTAAGCAAATCATGTTGTGACTTGAGGACTTGATCTACTTGAGTTTTTATCATGGAAGCATGTTTATTAACAACCTTGAGATCACTAACAGTTCTAAACATATAGTCACTCAAGCGTTCAATCATATAAGCATTTTATTTCAATTGTCTACTAACATATGCATTGAAGTTTTCTTGTTTAACAATAAAGTTATCAAATTCATTCAAACATTGACTAGCAGATTTAGTATGAGGAATATGACCTTCATCAAATCTATAGAGAGAATTTACCTCTACTACCTCTGTCGGGGTGTTGAGACCATGTATTTCTTCAATAGGCCATTAATTCTTAACATCTTTAGCTTTAATACCTTTTTATTTCATAGATTTCTTTGCCTCTTGCATATCTTCAGGGCTTAGAAATAGAATACCCCTCTTCTTTGGAGTCGGCTTAGGTGGTGGTTCGAGAAGAGTCCAATCATTATCATTACTCAATATATTATTCAATAATTCTTCATCTTGTTCAATAGTTCATTTCCTGAAAACACAATCAGCACAACTATCTACTTGGTCCCTAGAAGCATTGGTTAGTCCATTATAAAAGATATTAAGTATTTCATTTTTCTTGAGGGGATGACTAGGCAAGCATTAAGTAATTGGAGAAGCCTCCCCCAAGCTTGCGGGAGACTCTCTTCTTCAATTTGCACAAAGTTAAATATTTCCTGTAAAGCAGCTTGTTTCTTATGAGCAGGAAAATATTTTTCAGATAAGTCGTATATCATATCCTGGACTACGCACACAACCAGGAGCAAGAGAATTATACCATGTCTTAGCATCACCCTTTAATGAGAAAAGAAACAACTTAATAATATAATAGTAGCGAATTTTTTCCTCATGAGCAAATAGAGTAGCTATATCATTCAATTTAGTAAGATGTGCCACAATAGTTTCAGATTCATAACCATGAAAAGGATCAAATTCAACCAAAGTAATTAACTCAGGATCGACAGAAAATTCATGAAATCCTTATCAGTAACAAAGATAGGTGAAGTAGCAAACTTAGGATCATATTTAATTCTAGCATTCAAATATTTTTCTTTCAACTTGACTAGTAATTTCTTAAGATCATCTCTATCCTTACAAGCAAGAAAATCTCTAGGTACCTCTCCATCCATAACATAACCCTCAAGTATATCATGCAATTCATATCTAGGAGTGCTAGGTCTAATAGGTGAACCAAAATCTTCATTTTTAGTTTCATCAGTTTCAACATTCTCAATTTCTTTAGCTCTAGTAAGTGGTTCATCAAGGAATTCACCTAGTGGCACAGTCTTATCAAGGAAAGTACTGGTATCAACATTCATACCAGAAGTAGCATCATCAATTACTTGCGACATATCAGGATTAATAGCAGGTGGTGGTGTGGCAAGCTTACTCAAAACAGAAGGTGAATCAAGTGCAGAGTGTGATGGAAATTCCTTACCTCCCCTCTTCTTAGAGGGAACGATCTTGGTTCTTGGCTCTTTCAGATTCTCCATAGTGATCAATAGATATAAATCCCAAGTGACTCAGCAAATAGAGCTTGCTCCCCAACAACAGTGCCAGAAAAAGGTCTTGATAACCCACAAGTATAGGGATCGCTACAGTTTTCGAGGGTAGAGTATTCAACCCAAATTTATTGATTTGACACAAGGGTAGCAAAAGAATGTACACAAGTATTAGCAGTTGAGTTGTCAATTCAACCACACCTGAAAGACTTATGCAACAAAGTATTTAGTAGCAAAGTAGTATGGAAGTAACGGTAACAACGGTAATAATATCAATAGCAATTTTGTAGTGATTGTAACAATAGCAGCAACGGAAGTAACTTAGCAAAGATTAATATGTGAAAAGCTCATAGGCATTGGATCAGTGATGGATAATTGTGTTGGATAATATTCATCATGTAGCAGTCATAACCTAGGGTGACACAGTACTAGCTCCAATTCATCAATGTAATGTAGGCATGTATTTCGTATATAGTCATACGTGCTTATGGAAAAGAACTTGCATCACATCTTTTGTCCTACCCACCCGTGGCAGTGGGGTCCATAAGGAAACTAAGGGATATTAAGGCCTCCTTTTAATAGAGAACAGAAACAAAGCATTAGCACTTAGTGAATACATGAAATCCTCAAACTTTCGTAATCATCGGAAAGAATCCCAATTATTGTCACCTTGGGGTATGCGGATCATAACTCGTATTAGGTGGCTACAACTTGAAAGATAGGATCAAGAACACACATATATTCATGAAAACATAATCGATACAGATCTGAAATCATGGTACTCAGGCCCTAGTGACAAGAATTAAGCATAGCAAAGTCATAGCAACATCAATCTCAGAACATTGTGGATACTATGGATCAAACCCTAACAAAACTAAGTCGATTACATGATAAATCTCATCCAACCCATCACCGTCCAGCAAGCCTACGATGGAATTACTCACTCCCGGCGGTGAGCATAATGAAATTGGTGATGGACGAAGGTCGATGATGAGGACGACGTCGATTTCCACCCTCCGGAGCCCTGAACGGGCTCCAGACCAGCCCTCCTGATGAAGAACAGGAGGTGGCGGCGGCTCCGTATCGTGAAACGCGATGAATCCTTCTCTCTAATTTTTTTCTTCCGCAAATAGGTATATATGGAATTGGAGTTAGGGTTACCGGAGCTCCAGGGGGGCCACAAGCCAGGGGCGCGCCCTGGGGGGGGGGGGTAGGCGCGCCCCCAGGGCTTGTGGCTCCTGAGTGCGCCCCCCCCCGGGTATCTTTTTCCACCAGTATTTTTCATTTATTCCACAAAAATTCTCCGTAAATTTTCAGGTCAATCCGAGAATTTTGATTTTTGCAAAAAAAATAACACCATGGCAATTTTGCTAAAAACAACCTTAGTCTGGGTTAGTTCCATTCAAATCATGCAAATTAGAGTCCAAAACAAGGGTAGAAGAGTTTGGAAAAGTAGATACAATGGAGACGTATCATCGTGCTCTCAAGCATGGCTGCAAAAGCTATCTTGCCACTGGAGAGCTTGTTGTCATTGTTCAGTGGAGTGGGCACACCAAAAACCACATGTTAAACGCACGCAGACTGCCCCATAGCCTTCTCATTCCGCTCTTGTCGATGAAGCCTTTTCCACCACTGGACTCCAGCAGAAACAAGAGCATGCCACTGAGCACCAACAATAGCAACACCATCGCAAGCATCCTGAGCAGCAGCCGCCTCTTATGGTTGCATGCACACAATAGCTTCTAGAGGCTGCATAGGATCTGCAGCATCAGCTGACCCCTGTAGGTGATTTTGTATAGTGACAGCAGCCTCAACACATGCCTGACCGCCCAAGTGCTGGTGTATTAAGTATTGGGTCCTCAACACCCCAGACTTATGCACAAGCAGTGGTAGCCTTCCCAACGGCAAGGCTTGTCGGAGGATAACTAAAGCAAAATTACAAACAAGATCACAATAATGTGAAGAAGATCTCTGAAGACTGAGGTCAAAAACACCAAAGATACAACTTGGGAACCCGACAAGATCCTTGCCGGGGAGATCTAGCAAAGCCCGCCAAGTTCCAAGCCTCGAAAGCTCTGATCCCGGCAAGATTCCACTATCGCTGCCACTGCTCCACCTCATCGATCAGGTTGTCACTTGTTGATTAGGTGTCGAGCAGGCAAGTAGTTAGGTAAGTCCTGTCTGGGCATGTGGCAGCTCGCTGCCCTGAAGACAACTTTAATGACACCCATCCAGGCGATGTATCAAAGAAATAAGAGGTAGTGCAGCGATCCGACCCAAAAACGGTCAAGTCTCTCTGTATCTATACCATCCCAAGATCATCCTGGCACACACAGTACATTGATGAAAATATCAAAGTTCAATCATGCCTGATTTATTACATCGTATCTCATATCAAGTCTTTATTACAAAAGAATGAATACGACCGAAGACCAACTCATGAGAATAAACTACTGCGGAAGCATAGACGAAAGCGAGTCCATCCGACTCCAAAGGGCAATCACCGAGCATAGATTGTAGACTCACTCCTAGTTAGAATAATCCTCTACAACGTGAGACGTTGCAGCCGCGTAGGTCAGCATTTTGAATATGCCGGCAAGTCACACAGAGAGAAATAATAATAATAATGCTATCACTATATCCAATTTTGGCTGTGGGGCTATAGGTTTAAGTTTTTTGCAAAAAGCCAATTTTTTCCCACAAAAATGGACTTGCTTGCAATTACTATAAATATTTGTTATTATGGAGATGGTTCCTCCAACCAGTGTCTCATAACCTAAAATCATTATAACCCATCAATTTATTATGTTTGGTGTTGAGAGTTTCGAAGAGATTTGCCCCAAAGTTAGCTGAGAGCTGAGAGCCAGCGCCCCCGCCCAGAGTATGGTATCGAGTTCCCCAACCCAGTGCTTATCTGATTCTCGTAACGAGCGCACTAGTCTGGGCTTAATGCCACTCATGATCAGACCATTGGCCCGTTCAACTTGGCCATTTTTTTGAGGGTGGTATACAGATGCATAGTCGAGTTTAATGACCAACTTAGCACAGCAGGTTTTCACCTCATCTGCAGTAAAATTGGAGCCATTATCAGTGATGATATTGTACAGAACACCATAACGGTATACCATGCTGGATATAAAGTCAATCACTGGCCCTGCTTCAGCTGTTTTTACTGGTTTGGCCTCTATCCATTTAGTGAATTTGTCTACCATCACCAGCAAATATTTCTTTTTGTGGCTTCCCCCTTTAAGGGGACCAACCATATCAAGCCCCCATACCGTGAAGGGCCAAGTAATGGGGATTGTTCTTAAGGTAGTGGGAGGCATATGGCTTTGGTTGGCGAAAAGCTGACAGCCCACACAGCGTTGTACAAGGGCTTGTGCGTCTGCTCGGGCCGTATGCCAGAAAAAACCTATTCGGAAAGTCTTGCTTACGAGGGCTTGAGCTGCGGCATGATGACCGCCCAGACCAGCATGTATTTCGGCCAAGAGTTGCCTTCCCTCCTCTTCGGAGATGCTTCTTTGGAGGACTCCGGTAGCGCTCTTTTTGTACAGTTCACCCTCGTGCACTTTGTAGGCTTTAGAGCACCGAACAATGCAACGAGCTTCATTTTGATCATTGGGGAGCTCCTGCCTATTAAGGTAGGCCAGGAAGGGTTCGGTCCATGGAGCGATAACAGCCATGATCTCATGAACAGAGGGTGTTATATCGATATCCGAACCGCTAACGATATCTGCGTTGTGTTCGGCTGCTGGGGGTGTGACCAAGTCCGTACTAGATTCTCTGATCTCACCCTACCATACTATGGATGGCTTGATGATCCTTTCCACAAAGGTGTTAGGTGGTACAGGGTCACGCTTAGCACCCATGCGAGAGAGGATGTGGGCTACCTGGTTACTGTCTCGAGCGACATGATGGAATTCAAGTCCCTCGAATTGAGCTGATATTTTCAGTATGATGTTTCTGTATGCCGCCATCTTTGGATCTTTTGCATCAAGCTCTCCATTGAACTGGGATATTGCGAGGTTTGAATCATCGTGCACCTCGAGGCGTTGTATACCCATGGAGACAGCCATGCGAAGACCATGGAGAAGCGCCTCTTTCCCTCTTTCCCTCGCTCGACAATGAGTATGGCACTGACTACCTGGTTGGTTGCTGAGATATACATCAACATAGGCTCGCCAACACCCGGGGCAGCCATGATTGGGTTACTCATGAGCAGGGCCTTGATTTCTTCTCCGGCTGTAGCAGCATCTGTCCATTCAAAGCTATCAATGCGTCTTAGTAGCTTGTAAAGTGGTAATGCTTTTTCTCCTAATCTGGAGATAAAGAGGCTTAAGGCCGCGATGCATCCTGCTAGTTTTTGGACTTGCTTTACGTATGTTAGTATAGACAATTGGGAAAGAGCTCGGATCTTAGCTGGGTTTGCTTCAATTCCTCTATGGGAAACAATGAACCCTAATAATTTTTCGACTGGAACTCCGAAGACACATTTTTCCGGATTGAGCCGTATGTCCGGAGGTTGTCGAAGGTGAGGTGAAGATCGTCCACCGGTGTTTCGACGTGTTTTGTCTTGATGGCCACGTCGTCCACACATGCTTTGACTGTTTTGCCGATTTGTTTTTCCAAGCATGTTTGATTCATACGTTGGTAACTGGCCCCAGCGTTCTTGAGCCTGAAGGGCATAGTATTGAAACAAAAAGGGCCGTACAGAGTGATGAACACCGCTGTAGCCTGATCTGATTCCTTCACTTTAATTTGACGGTATCCGGAATAGGCGTCGAGGAAGCACAATGAATCGTGTCCTGCAGTCGCATCGATGATCTGGTCAATGCGGGGAAATAGGAAAGGGTCTTTGGGCATGCCTTATTGAGGTCTTTGAAGTCGACACAAAGGCGCCAGGATTTGTCCTTCTTTGGTACCATGATCAAGTTGGCTAACCAATCCGGATGTTTAATTTCCCTAATGAACCCAGCCTCTGGTAGTTTGGCTAGCTCATCTCCCATGGCTTGACGCTTGGGATCACAAAATCGCCGCCGTGTGTGCTTCACGGGTTTAAACCCTTTGATTATGTTTAGGCTGTGTATGGCCAGCCTGCACGGGATGTCGGGCATGTACGAAGGGTGCGAGGCAAAAATATCCAAATTTTCGCGCAAGAATGTGCGTAAAGCGGCGTCCACTGCCGGATCCAGCTGTGCTTCGATAAACGCTGTCTTGTTGGGGTCCATTGAGTGCACTTGAAATTTAACTATTTCCTCTGTTGGTTTGAAGGAGGTGGATTTAGGTCACTTATCGAGGATCACATCGTCCTTATCCACAGTGGACCGTAGGGTGGTTAGTTCTTCGGCCTCTAGGGCTTCAGATAACGCCTCGAGGGCGAAGGATGTGGTTTTGTTTTTGGCATAGAGTGCTTTGTCCGGGTCGCTCAAGATTGTGATGATTCCGTTGGGTCCGGGCATTTTAAGCTTCATATACCCGTAATGGCGTATAGCCTGGAAGCGTGAGAAGGCGTCCCATCCGAGGATGGTGTGATACCCGCTGCAGAAGGGGACCACATGAAAGAGCAACTCTTCATACCTATAGTTTTCGGGCGTACCGAATACCACATCCAATTTAATTCTCCCAGAGCATCGATCTTCTCGACTGGGGATGAAGCCTCGAAAGGTGGTGTTGCTTTGCTCGATGCGTGTTCTATCAATCTGCATTTTGTCGAGCATATCTTCATAGATGAGGTTAAGCCCACTGTCGCTGTCCATGAGCACTTTAGTAAGCCAAAAGCCATCCACAATGGGGTTTAGGACTAGGGCGGTGGGTGCTCGGACTGACCGAGCCTTTGGTTCATCTTCGGCGGTGAAGATTATTGCCGCGTCGTTCCATGGGCTCAGTGCGGTAACTTGGTGGACTTCGGCGAGGTCGCGGGGTGCCCTTTTTCGCCGATTATTTGAAGAAAGGTCTCGACGACCATGATGACAATAAAATCATTCTGCTCTGGGGAGTATTTCTCTGGAGTAATGGTGGCGAGTATGTCCTCTCCACTCTTTGCTACCTGCCGTAGTACCCAACATGCTCGAAGGCTATGGGTTGGTTGTACGCTCGGGGGTGCATGTATCTGACGGGGCTTGTCGAGGTGTTCGTCAAGAATGGATCTGTATCCCGCAAAGGGTTTATTTTCTCTGCCAACAAACTGATGATCGGATGCCCCACTAGGGTGCATCCGTTTAGTCTGGGCCGCATACTGCTTAAAGGTAGCGGGCTCTAGTTGAGTTTTCTAAGCCTTCCATGTGCTTTCCATCGCGCAGTACTTTTGCACTACCTGTGACAGTTCCGTGAAGCTTTGTATGTGACGACAGTCGAGGGCATTCAGTATTCCCTCATCGGTACAATTGTGATGGAAGACCGAAACTACGTCGTGGTCGCAGCAATATTTGATCTTGCTTTTGACAAGTAGGAATCTGGCCCAAAAGTGATGGACCATTTCCTGAGGTTGCTACCATATATACATCAGGTCGTATATGTCTGGAGGCCCTGAGTTTCTTGGAGAGTATTGATTGTAGTGGGTGGGTGGGTTAAAAAATTTGAGTCCTGGCCCACATCTGTGCTTGGAGCTTGCAAGGTCTCCGCGGTGACTAGGTCGGGTCCAGGGAGATCTAAGTGTTCCCCAGTCTTACATCTGAGCCAGAGTTCAGGGACGTGGAGTCCCATCTGAGGGGAGAGTATCCAGCTCGAGGAGTTCGGAGACCCGGACATATTTGGTTCTCAACATAGGGGAAGAGGAATCCTCGGCTCGTTCCTCGACGGCCGCAACCAGATGGGTGATCGGCAGGCGATGAATTTCCCTCTGATAAGGTTTAAGCCCGATACGATCATAATCTGTTGAAACCCCAACTGCAGTGATGCGATCTAGCAGCTCGTTTAAGGATGAGACATCTGTTGGATTCATCTTTTCGGAGTACTCAAGACCGATGCGAAGATGGTGTTTGGTGGTTGTAGGAGATGTTGTAGGCTTGATGGCCGTAGGGGCACCTATGATGAAATCGCGAGCTAGAGGGTCTGCCCTGACGTAAGGCTCCTTCCAGAAGTGATATTGTTGTTGATGACTAGGTGAGCCATAGATCGCTTTTTCGGGACTACACAATAGAGCTCTCAATTAAAGCACCCATGTCCGTGTGAAAACCGGCAGATCTCGGGTAGGGGGCCCAAGCTATGCGTCTAAGGATCGATGGTAATAGTGGATGAAGGTCACAACGTTTACCCAGGTTCAGGCCCTCTTAAAGGAGGTAAAACCCTACATCCTACTTGATTGTATTCGATGAGTATAGGGATTACAAGAGTTGATCTACCTCTAGATCGTAATGGCTAAACCCTACTTGGTCTAGCCTATGAGTATGATGATAACCTCTACGGACCAAACCCTCTGGTTTATATACACACCGGAGGGGCCTAGAGTTTGTACAAAGTCAGTTCACAAGGGAAGGAAATAATACATCCAAACTCTAATCTTGCCGTCCACACACATAGGAGTCCTACCCGAACACGGAGGATGGCCTTTTAGCTTTATCTTCACGACCCATTCAGTCCGGCCCGCATCCTTGAGCCGGACACCTGAGGAACCCCGAAACCAGGACTCCCTCACCCCTTCCTGCCATGGCCTCACCTGCCACCACCGGCGACCGGCCCTGCGCGCTGCGCTCGCAGGAGTCTAGCCCTTCCTCGGTGGGGGCAAGCTCCTCGCGTTGCCCGCCTCCCTCTTTCTGCAAGGTGCTCTGCTCCCCCCGCCCCATGTCCCCCGCTTCGGCGTCCCCTCCCGATGGTGACGCGCCCGCACCCCGCACCGGGCCGCGTTATGAGATCCACCGGGTCGAGCGTGTGGCCTCTCCTCCTATGGATGACGGATGGGAGCTGCCGCGGTCCTGCAAGCATCAGCTGGCTCGCCAGCGCCGACGCCCTTGGCCTCGCGCACTGGTCCTTGCCCGCCACCTCACCTACCTCCCGGGAGTGCCCTCGGTGCCTCGACCCAGCCCCTAACCACATGCATTCCGAATGCTGCCGCGATGTGCGGTGTTGCCGTTGCGGTTTCTTCGGGCACATCGCCCGAAGCTGCACGCGTTCGTGCTCCCCACCTCATCCTCCTCCGACGCGCCGTTGGCCAAGCACCTCCGCGCTGACTCTCCGCCACCCCCTCCTGGTGCCATGGGCTCTGGTGGTTGAGGGAGTCCTGGACTAAGGGGTCCTCGAACAGCCGGACTATATACTTTGGTCGGACTATTGGACTATGAATATACAAGATAGAAGACTTCGTCCCGTGTCCGGATGGGACTCTCCTTTGCGTGGAAGTCAAGCTTGGCGATTTGAATATGTAGATCCCTTTCTCTGTAACCGACTTTGTACAACCCTAGTCCCCCCCGGTGTCTATATAAACCAGAGGGTTTAGACTTCTAGGGTTTAGCCACAACTATCATAACTGTGACACCCCAAAAATTTTAACCTTGTTTTATTAATTAAAATTGGCCAGGAACTTAAACTTTTGTTTTCTGGATTTTTCTTTTGATTTCAGAACCATTCTTCCCTTTATTTTTATGGAGTTTTTTACCTCAAGTGAAAAACTTCCCAATTTTATTGGACTCTCTTATCCTCTCAAATAAAACAATTCTTTTATCAGTAGGATTATTTATATAATTACTTTTCCCCTGAGCTTTATTTCTCTATTTTGGTTTTTCATAAGTTTAGGGTCCCATTTGCACTGCAACCCTTTTATAAATTTATTTAAAAATCCCACCAAAATTTGGAGATGTCATGTGATGTTCCTAAATCTTTTTTATGCAAAAGTATATTTCAATCTCAGGATATTTTGAGTTCTACACCAAGTTTTCAAATCTGGTCCAGTGGGCAATTTTCCACTACAACCTATTTAAATATTTCTTTAAAACTTCCACCAAAATTTTGGGATGTCAATATGAGTATGTTAATTAACTTTTTGCAAAAAACCCAATGTTGTCGTTTGAAAAATTTGAGTGAATCAACCTCTTTTCCATTCTGGTCCAACTTGATGATTTGTACAACAACTATATTTTAAATTGCTCCTTTATCCATGATTTCTTTTCCTACTTGTAGTCCTCCCTGCTAAACCCTTAAGTCCAAGAGGTTGGACTCATTGGAGCAATTCTAGTTCTTGCAATCATGCCCGGTTCTTTCTGTCATAATCTGAAGTTTCGCAAAACTTGCACTAACAAGTTTGTGCTTTTCACAAACTAACCTCACCACCCTCTCTTTCATCTAAAGAGACCCCAATGTGGAAGATTTGACCACTCCAAGAAATGCCTAGGTGCCTGTGGCATTTTGTCAAACACCTTGAGAGCATGGACAGATTGGGCAGGAGTTTTGGTTTACATTGTGAAACTGATCCCCTGACCAGACCAGCATGTCCCATGGTTTTGCCCTAGCCTACAACCCCACCCTGCTAACCCTCTTGTGGTTTAGAGCCCCCTAGCATGCATTAGCATTTTGTCGAGCATGTTCCGTGCGTGCTCTGGGCGCGAGCAGAGCACGCGTTTTGCACATGCCACGCCCGAGCCGCCGCGTCGCGCCCCTGGTTTTGCCCCCACTGCAGAGCCACGCCACGCACTCTCGCTCTCACAAGAACACGCCAAGCAGCCCCTCGCCACGTCTCCGGCAAGCTAGGAGCTAGCCGCCACGGCCGCCCGACGGCCCCTGCTCTGGTCGGCATTGCCCGAGCCTCTCCCGCTTGCCACCTGCCCCCTAGAACAGCGCGAGCTCATCCACAAGCGTGTTCCCTAGCGCTCGTCGCTGCCACGTTCCCCGTATGCTACAGAAAGACGGTCGCCGGCGAGCTTATCCATGGCCGCCGAGAACCGACTTGGATGTGCTATAAAAGGAGGCCCCCGAGCATGTCCCGTTTCCCAGGTAGCCTCAAATGACCCCCCTCGTTTCCCCATGGCAGCCAACCGACCCGGGGAGGTCTTCTTCCCCATCTCTGGCAACCACAGCCGCCGCCACTGTCCTGGCCATTCCGGCACCACCAGCACCTCCCCCTCTCCACTCTCTTCACCAGGAACCCCTTCTCCCTCTCGTGAGTCCATCCCCCTGCTCAATTTTGATCGGGACTCGCCGCGGGCGAAAACTCACTCTTCCGGACGACCACCGTCCGCTGCGGAGCTCGCCGCCGGCAGCTCCGGCCACCCTAGAGACCAAAGCGACCACCGGAATGACCGCCTCGACCCCCTGAGCCCGCGGGTGACATCTGTTTCTCGAACGGTGCCGCCGTTCGCCGGCAAGCGTCGCCGGAGTCCCGCCCCCTCTCGGGCAGAGGAAGAGGAGGGAAGGTGGACTAGTCAAACCTAACCAGTGGGCCAGGCGGGCCCACTGTCAGTGACCACGCATGGTCCATGCTGGTTAAGTGGGAACGTATTTCCAGAATACGCCTTCGACGTGTACGTATATTCGAACCGTTTTCTTTTTCTGCTTTATTTTAAAAAACAGAATATTGACTAAATTTTGACTGTCTATAACTTTTTAAATATAACTCCAAATGAATTGATTCTTTTTCCTACCTCTCCCAAATATTGTCTAGTTTATTTTATGATTTATTTCAAAAAAATTCAGACAACTTTTTTGGTATTGTTTTTCAAACTATATATTGATTCAAATATTTTAAATAGGATTTTTGGAGAAAGGAGAAAGCCTTCAAAAACTTTTGGAGTGCACCTTGCCTCCCCACAACTTGAAGGCAAGCATCCTGAACCCTGGCATAATATTTTTCATGTGTTGGTTGACACGATTATAACACCACCTTATTGCGGGAAACTCGTTATTTTATGTGGTGGTACGATCCTTTGCATGAATGCATATTAATGATTTCCTTGCTGTTGGAAATGAATATACTTGTGATGGTGATCATCCTCATGTGCCTTGCATGCATGCCGAAAAGGAATCCGGGAAAGCCTCTACCTTGGGTAGGCGTGAGCTGGTCGCCGGTCTCCGTCGGGACGGTTATGTCCGGTATGGAATAGTAAGGTGTAATGAGCGGTGATTCTGTTGGTTGAAATATATTTGTTATACATGTCATGCAGGGAATTTATAAACCTCCTGAGTCGACTGTAGATCGAGTCTTGTTCCAGTAACCCCCACACTTGTTTCGAGCTACCACTTGTCCCTGCCACAGGTAGGGTACGGTTCAGTAATTTGTCAACCCCTTTCTAGCACACACCGTACAAAGGTGCCGGGATGAGGGTACCATGGCCATGGATTAAAGCCAGTCATCCGGTTAGGGGGCATGGGTGTTTCGGTTGTAGCCGAGGGGGTATCTTCCCCAGTTTACGCGCGATATAAATTTTGTGATCCCATGCTAATCGAGGTTGTAGCCTCCCCACTTAGAGTTTTTCTTAACGAGTGTCGTGGGTGATTCCAGACACCGGTAAGTTAAGCTGGTGTGTGCAAGTCAGGTGCATTTTCATTTAAAAGACCATAGACGGAATTAGTCCCGATGGACTAAAGGAATCCGTTACTCATGGGTAAAGAGTACACCCTCTGCAAAGACTAAACCTATTCAAGTAGCCGTGTCCATGGTTAAGGACTACAATCTGGGTTGGGTCAAGTGTCGGTCTTAGTGTCGGTCTTTGGAGGAGAAACCGTTAAAACAAAACTTGGATCATGACTTGTGTTGATTATGATAATTTTGATTATTATTATGGACTAACCCATTTTATTATTTGAATTATTGAGTATCCCTGGGACGGTTCTACCCCTTGGATATTCATTGTGATTATTTACTTTATAAGCCCTTTATGCGGTGTCGCTGAGTCACCCGACTGCGTCATTGCTTGTTATTTACTTACTTTATAAGCCCTTTATGTGGTGTCGCTGAGACGCCCAACTGTGGCATTGCTTGTTATTTATTTACTTTATAAGCCCTTTATGTGGTGTCGCTGAGACGCCCGACTGTGGCATTGCTTGTTATTTATTTACTTTATAAGCCCTTTATGTGGTGTCGCTGAGACGCCCGACTGTGGCATTGCTTGTTATTTATTTACTTTATAAGCCCTTTATGTGGTGTCGCTGAGACGCCCGACTGCAGCATTGCTTGTTATTATTTACTTTATAAGCCCTTTACGTGGTGTCGCACAGACGCCCGACTGCGGCATTTTATTTCCACGCCATTATTACTCATTCATGTTGCATATAAATAACCTGTTTGCATGCATAAGAGATTTTATTTATGACTGACAATGTGATCATAGAATATTTCAGTGCACGATTATCATTTATATTATACCCGTGTTCGTAATGTTTGAGAGTACATTCAAAGTACTCACTGGCTTGTCCCTGGCTATTGTCTTGGCCAGATTTCTTGCACGGAGAGGAGCGATGCGATGACAGCCCCGGAACCTAAGCAGTGGTGGTAGCAGGCTCGCAAAGATAGGAGTTAACCTGGTCAGCTGTTCCTGTGGGAAATGGAGTCCCATAGACACTGATGATTCACAAACCGCTTCCGCCATAAACCACTAGAAACCATTTGTTGTACTCACAGGCCAGAATGGTCTTGTACTTCATATGTTGTATTTTGCTTGGAAATTCTGTATCAAGTCGGTGTCTCATTAGCTAACAGTAATCCTGGGGCTGGTGAGCACAACGGCCATTTTTTGGAAATTAATACCCGGAAAACCGGTCGTGACAAACTTGGTATCAGAGCCAGGCTGACCATTGGCTAATCCTATCTTAGCCAGGTCAAAAAACTTAGGCAAACCAACCCACCAGACCTTAACCAAACCCCAGCCAAGCTTCTCGTGCAACATAGCCACACAGTGACCCCGACACTTTTGGCAGTCGGTGCCCAACCTATCAACCTAGCATGTCTATCATGCACCAGTGACCAGCACCCAAGATGTCTCATTCGCAAGCGTGCGAAGGAAGACTCTGTCCCCTTTTCCTATAAAAAGGGCACGCTAGCCCCAACCTAGCATAGCACAGCCTCTACCCCAAACCGAGCCATAATGCCTGGCCCCGTCGTGCACAATGAGACCACAGCAACCAACCTTGGAGGTTTTGTGACCATACTCGCAAACCTCACCCGTCGTGCCTATGCGTTAGAAGAGCCCCCAGAATACGTTGTGTACCAAGGACCCATGAGCGGTGAGGACCGTCAATTCTGGGCCACTGTGCACATCTACGGTAGGAGTCTGTCGCCAGAACACCCCTACAGGTTCACCGGAAGGACAACTTCCTTTGAGCCACAAGCCATCCAGCTAGCTGCTCGAGAAGCTATAGTTCAACTCCGGCAGTTGTCGCCCAGAGTTAACTGTCGCTCCTTCTACTACTACCCCAGACGTGAAGGGTATGGTAGACCACCCCAACTTGCCAACGGAGATCACGAGACGGATCCTGCATTGTTGCACCTAGTACGCTATGTAGGTGCACTAGAGGCGCTGTTCGATCAAATCACCATTGATCTGATCGCAGCTCATGGAGAGCTGGTTCACCAAGCCCCGGCAAGCAGGGAAGACGAGCCCGACGCCGACAATCCAGTCGTGCTGTTCGGACACCCGATCGAGACCCTTAGGTCAGCCCCAGCCATCAATCAAAGTGCTTTAATGACCCCAGAAGTGCTTCGTCGCCTTTCGGGAGCCCACTCCAACGGGATTGTGGCCAACAATCCCCGCGATGGTCATCATCGCCACCCCGACCCTGCAGCCCCTCAACCCCCTCCAGCTAATCCCGACAGTGAGAACCGAGGAGAAGCCTCGACATCCACAAGGCACGCCCGCTTGGATATAAACGAGGTAGACTAAGTCACTCGAGTAGTGTCGAGTCTCAATGTATCCTTGCTTTGTAATCGTGTGACCTTGTAAATAAACGCCGCCTGTCGTTGTGCATCTGTAGCCTTGCATGGGTATGTCAGCACGCAGTTGCATATTTTCCGGGCACAGCTACAAAAACCACCCCTACAACCCCCATAGTGATACGTCACTTTGGTGAGATATGTATCTGTGGCTTTGACCCCGACCCTTGGAGCTGAGCTGGAAAATTCATTACCTTTCACCACGGTAAAATGACCCAGCTCCAGTGCTATAAAAAGGCCACCGCATGACCTTACCAAGCACCCCTCACCTTGTGCACCATCCTCACAACCATTTTTGCCATGTCGAGCCCTAGTATTTATCTGAGAACCCCAGATGCAACCCCAGGTAGTTTTGTCAAAATATTGTGGGATTTTACCTGCAGTACCATGGGTTCTACCCAGCCACCCCAGTACAAGCTTTTCAAATCGAGAATCACCCAGTCCACCTCGAGATATTGGGCAGCAGTACACATCCCCCCGTAGACTCAAACCAAGACCCAACAGAGGTCTCCTTCATGGGGAAATCTATGTCGACCCCGCATATGGCCATAGAAGCTGCTGCTTACGAAGCGCTTGCTCGCCTTCGATTCGCGGTACTCTATGCCAGCAAACGAGGGTACTATTACTTTCCGGGCCGTGCAGCACCTGGAGAAGTAACATCCTTTCCCGGTGGACGAATTGAGAGAGACCCAGTACTGGTCAATCTTGTCCAGTACATCATCGCTCAAGAACGTTTAACCCAACGTGTGATGGGTTATCTCCAGAGCCTCGCGGATTTAAATCCTCATATCGCCATTGGCAGATCACTGAGGCCCGACCAGGAGAGACGCATTCATCGACTGGTCAATCCACTTCCCCCGATAGAAGAGGAGTGTGTCCCAGTACCAGAGACGTTTTATCGGGACCCCGTCCAGTTACCGTTTGCATTATAGACGTCGCTGCTGTGTTTATTATTACAACATTTATTTATAAGTTGTAACTTATGTGTGGTACCCCGAGTTTGCGCGGCGAGTAAATCATTTAGTTTCTATTAATGTGAGTAGTTCTGTTGCGGTTTGACTCTAATATGTTACTGTTTTCTCTCACGAAAAATCCTGGAGTGAGATTTCTTTTCCCTGAGCTGCTGCTTCATACACCTTCTCGCGACATGGATTATTTTATGTCACACAGCACCACGGCAGCAGACTCCCAACCGCTCGAACACATACCCTGCTTGCAAAAACACATAACCGTGGAGTATTTGTTTTTCAAAACAACTCCTAACAAATCTCGAGGACGAGATTTTTTCTTCAGGGGGGTAGTGTTGTGACACCCCAAAAATTTTAACCTTGTTTTATTAATTAAAATTTGGCCAGGAACTTAAACTTTTGTTTTCTGGATTTTTCTTTTGATTTCAGAACCATTCTTCCCTTTATTTTTATGGAGTTTTTACCTCAAGTGAAAAACTTCCCAATTTTATTGGACTCTCTTATCCTCTCAAATAAAACAATTCTTTTATCAGTAGGATTATTTATATAATTATTTTTCCCCTGAGCTTTATTTCTCTATTTTGGTTTTTCATAAGTTTAGGGTCCCATTTGCACTGCAACCCTTTTATAAATTTATTTAAAAATCCCACCAAAATTTGGAGATGTCATGTGATGTTTCTAAATCTTTTTTATGCAAAAATATATTTCAATCTCAGGATATTTTGAGTTCTACACCAAGTTTTCAAATCTGGTCCAGTGGGCAATTTTGCACTACAACCTATTTAAATATTTCTTTAAAACTTCCACCAAAATTTTGGGATGTCAATATGAGTATGTTAATTAACTTTTTGCAAAAAACCCAGTGTTGTCCTTTGAAAAATTTGAGTGAATCAACCTCTTTTCCATTCTGGTCCAACTTGATGATTTGTACAACAACTATATTTTAAATTGCTCCTTTATCCATGATTTCTTTTCCTACTTGTAGTCCTCCCTGCTAAACCCTTAAGTCCAAGAGGTTGGACTCATTGGAGCAATTCTAGTTCTTGCAATCATGCCCTGTTCTTTCTGTCCTAATTTGAAGTTTTGCAAAACTTGCACTAACAAGTTTGTGCTTTTCACAAACTAACCTCACCACCCTCTCTTTCATCTAAAGAGACCCCAATATGGAAGATTTGACCACTCCAAGAAATGCCTAGGTGCCTGTGGCATTTTGTCA
Source organism: Triticum aestivum (assembly GCF_018294505.1). Lineage (NCBI taxonomy): Eukaryota > Viridiplantae > Streptophyta > Magnoliopsida > Poales > Poaceae > Triticum > Triticum aestivum. The sequence goes on along the minus strand of NC_057795.1, from coordinate 397,141,578 downwards.
AACACCTTGAGAGCATGGACAGATTGGGCATGAGTTTTTGTTTACATTGTGAAACTGATCCCCTGACCAGACCAGCATGTCCCATGGTTTTGCCCTAGCCTACAACCCCACCCTGCTAACCCTCTTGTGGTTTAGAGCCCCCTAGCATGCATTAGCATTTTGTCGAGCACGTTCCGTGCGTGCTTTGGGCGCGAGCAGAGCACGCGTTTTGCACGTGCCACGCCCGAGCCGCCGCGTCGCGCCCCTGGTTTTGCCCCCACTGCAGAGCCGCGCCACGCACTCTCCCTCTCACCAGAACATGCCAAGCAGCCCCTCGGCACGTCTCCGGCAAGCCAGGAGCTAGCCGCCACGGCCGCCCGACAGCCCCTGCTCTGGTCGGCGCTGCCCGAGCCTCTCCCGCTCGCCACCTGCCCCCTGGAACAGCGCGAGCTCATCCACAAGCGTGTTCCCTAGCGCTCGTCGCCGCCATGTTCCCCGGATGCTACAGAAAGACGGTCGCCAGCGAGCTTATCCACGGCTGCCGCGAACCGACTTGGATGTGCTATAAAAGGAGGCCCCCGAGCACGTCCCGTTTCCCAGGTAGCCTCAAATCACCCCCCTCGTTTCCCCGTGGCAGCCAACCAACCCGGGGAGGTCTTCTTCCCCATCTCCGGCAACCATAGCCGTTGCCACTATCCTGGCCATTCCGGCACCACCAGGGCCTCCCCCTCTCAACTCTCTTCACCAGGAACCCCCTCTCCCTCTCGTGAGTCCATCCCCCTACTCAATTTTGATCGGGACTCGCCGCGGGCGAAAACTCACTCTTCCCGACGACTACCGTCCGCTGCGGAGCTCGCCGCCGGCAGCTCCGTCCACCCCAGAGACCAAAGCGACCACCGGAGTGACCGCCTCGACCCCCTGAGCCCGCGGGTGACATCTGTTTCTCGAATGGTGCCGCCGTTCGCTGGCGAGCGTCGCCGGAGTCCCACCCCCTCTCGGGCAGAGGAAGCGGAGGGAAGGTGGACTAGTCAAACCTGACCAGTGGGCCAGGCGGGCCCACTGTCAGTGACCATGCACGGTCCACGCTGGTTAAGTGGAAACATATTTCCAGAATATGCCTTCAACGTGTACGATATTCGAACCATTTTCTTTTTCTGTTTTATTTATAAAAAAACAGAATATTGACTAAACTTTGACTGTCTATAACTTTTTAAATATAACTCCAAATGAATTATTCTTTTTCCTACCTCTCCCAAATATTATCTAGTTTATTTTAAGATTTATTTCAAAAAAATTCAGACAACTTTTTGGTACTGTTTTTCAAACTATATATTGATTCAAATATTTTAAATAGGATTTTTGGAGAAAGGAGAAAGCCTTCAAAAACTTTTGGAGTGCACCTTGCCTCCCCACAACTTGAAGGCAAGCATCCTGAACCCTGGCATAATATTTTTGATGTGTTGGTTGACACGATTATAACACCACCTTATTGCGGGAAACTCATTATTTTTTGTGGTGGTATGATCCTTTGCATGAATGCATATTAATGATTTCCTTGTTGTTGGAAATGAATATACTTGTGATGGTGATCATCCTCATGTGCCTTGCATGCATGCCGGAAAGGAATACGGGAAAGCCTCTGCCTTGGGTAGGCGTGAGCTGGTCGTCGGTCTCCATCGGGACGGTTATGTCCGGTATGGCATAGTAAGGTGTAATGAGCGGTGATTCTGTTGGTTGAAATATATTTGTTATACATGTCATGCAGGGAATTTATAAACCTCCTAAGTCGACCGTAGATCGAGTCTTGTTCCAGTAACCCCCACACTTGTTTCGTGCTACCGCTTGTCCCTGCCACAGGTAGGGTACGGTTCAGTAATTTGTCAACCCCTTTCTAGCACACACCGTACAGAGGGGCCGGGATGAGGGTACCATGGCCATGGATTAAAGCCAGTCATCCGGTCAGGGGGAATGGGTGTTTCGGTTGTAGCCGAGGGGGTAGCTTCCCCAGTTTACGCGCGGTATAAATTTTCTGATCCCATGCTAATCGAGGTTGTAGCCTCCCCACTTAGTGTTTTGCTTAACGAGTGTCGTGGGTGATTCCAGACACCGGTAAATTAAGCTGGTGTGTGCAAGTCAGGTGCGTTTTCATTTAAAAGACCGTAGACGGAATTAGTCCCGATGGACTAAAGGAATCCGTTACTCGTGGGTAAAGAGTACACCCTCTGCAGAGACTAAACCTATTCGAGTAGCCGTGTCCATGGTTAAGGACTATAGTCTGGGTTGGGTCAAGTGTCGGTCTTCGGAGGAGAAACCGTTAAAACAAAACTTGGATCATGACTTGTGTTGATTATGATAATTTTGATTGTTATTATGGACTAACCCATTTTATTATTTGAATTATTGAGTATCCCTGGGACGGTTCTACCCCTTGGATATTCATTGTGATTATTTACTTTATAAGCCCTTTATGCGGTGTTGCTGAGACGCCCGACTACGGCATTGCTTGTTATTTACTTACTTTATAAGCCCTTTATGTGGTGTCGCTGAGACGCCCAACTGTGGCATTGCTTGTTATTTATTTACTTTATAAGCCCTTTATGTGGTGTCGCTGAGACGCCCGACTGTGGCATTGCTTGTTATTTATTTACTTTATAAGCCCTTTATGTGGTGTCGCTGAGACGCCCGACTGCAGCATTGCTTGTTATTATTTACTTTATAAGCCCTTTACGTGGTGTCGCACAGACGCCCGACTGCGGCATTTTATTTCCACGCCATTATTACTCATTCATGTTGCATATAAATAACCTGTTTGCATGCATGAGAGATTTTATTTATGACTGACAATGTGATCATAGAATATTTCAGTGCACGATTATCATTTATATTATACCCGTGTTCGTAATGTTTGAGAGTACATTCAAAGTACTCACTGGCTTGTCCCTGGCTATTGTCTTGGCCAGATTTCTTGCACGGAGAGGAGCGATGCGATGACAGCCCCGGAACCTAAGCAGTGGTGGTAGCAGGCTCGCAAAGATAGGAGTTAACCTGGTCAGCTGTTCCTGTGGGAAATGGAGTCCCATAGACACTGATGATTCACAAACCGCTTCCGCCATAAACCACTAGAAACCATTTGTTGTACTCACAGGCCAGAATGGTCTTGTACTTCATATTTTGTATTTTGCTTGGAAATTCTGTATCAAGTCGGTATCTCATCAGCTAACGGTAATCCTGGGGCTAGTGAGCACAGCAGCCATTTTCTGGAAATTAATACCCGGAAAACCGGTCGTGACAATAACCTCATAGGCTAGACTTCTAGGGATTAGCCATTACGATATCGTGGTAGATCAACTTTTGTAATACTCATATTCATCAAGATCAATCAAGCATGAGGTAGGGTATTACCTCCATAGAGAGGGCCCGAACCTAGGTAAACATTGTGTCCCCCGCCTCCTGTTACCATTAGCCTTAGACGCACAGTTCGGGACCCCCTACCCGAGATCCGCCGGTTTTGACACCGACATTAGTGCTTTCATTGAGAGTTCCGCTGCGTCGTCACCAAAAGGCTTGATGGCTCCGTCAATCATCTACAACAACATAGTCCAGGGAGAGATCTTCCTCCCCGGATAGATCTTCGTATTCGGCGGCTTCGCACTGCGTGCCAACTCGCTTGGCCATCTAGAGCAGATTGATAGCTACGGCCCTCGACATCAGGTTAGATGCAGAAGCCAGAACTTTGTGGCCGATATCCACGGAGACTTGATCTTCGACAGGTTCGGGCCCATGACGGCTGCCCCCGGCCACCACGATGAACATGACCTAGATCTGTCATCGGGCCACACGCAGGAGATAGCACCTGTGACCGCCCTGGCCCTAGAGCCAGAGCGGACTGCGTCGTCCGAAACTGGGAAGCTTAACCCGGCCACGGAGGCCGCAAACTCAGTGGCGCTCGAGCCGCACACAGACCCAACATCGAGGTGGGCTTGTGTCACCGGAACCTTGGACTCGTCTCCGGCCATGGGTTCCGGACCGCGTGCATCCGCGTCCATCGAACCTGATTGGGCGCCGGTCTTGGAGTTCAGCTCTGCGGACATCTTCCAGCACTCGCCTTTTGGCGACGTGTTAAGCTCATTAAAATCCCTCTCCTTGTCAGGGGACTCTCGGCCAAACTATGTCCGGCTCGAATGGGAAGTGGACGACGAAGAACTTCGTTTCCCACCCACCACCCACTTTATAGCCACTATCGATGACTTAACCGACATGCTTAACTACGACTCCGAAGACATCGACGGTATGGACGACGATGCCGGAGATGAGCAGGAACCACTGCCTACATGGCGTTGGACAGCCACCTCCTCGTATGACATATACATGGTGGATACACCCAAAGAAAACAACGGCAATAGTGAAAATCCAGTCGAGGATAAACCTCCTGAGATACCGCTCTAAGACACGCCGTAGAAAAAAAAACAATACCATCACAGGAGAAAATAACACTCCGGACGACGCCGAAAACAATGAAGACCCCGTTGAGCCAACCTCCGGGTAGGAGGAACGGGTGGATGGGCGAGTCAGCCCTGGCAAACAGGCCATGAACAAAGACTAGGAGGATAGTAACTACCTTCCTCTCCCCAAGGACGAGGTGAGCCTCGGCAACGAAGATTTCATCGTGCCTGAAGAGCCCTCCGAACAGGAACTCTTAGCGTCAGCTAATTGCCACTGCAAGAAGCCTGAAAAAGAAGCAGCAACAGCTTCAAGCTGATCAGGATATGCCCAATGAAAGATGGACTGATGTCCTGGCAGCCAAGGAATATGGTCTCGAGTGCCCAACCAAAAGCTACCCGAAGCGCAAGCTGTTACCACAGTTCGATGATGAGGTGTTGGAGCCCGTCCTACCAAGGTACAATGTGGCCGACTGGCCACCACATGGCCGGGACAAAGCGGCACCTCGAGCCGAACACCAGCCCACACTACCTCGCCGAACAAACAGAAATACAACAGCTCGAGGATATAAACATGACATGCGGCATGATTTGGAAAATAGAGCAGGTCGGACAAGAGCGATCTATGGATCACGAGCGCGTGAACCGACGCGTGAAGGGCCATCCGGCTAAACGTGACAAACATAATCATGTCCGGGCCGAAAACCGCAGACGAACTCCATTCGAGCTACGTCACGACTTGGCCCGATATAGAGGCGCCGCACACCCCCTTTGCTTCACTGACGAAGTAATGGGACACGATTTCCCAGAAGGGTTTAAACCCGTGAACTTCGAATCCTATTATGGCACAACAGACCCTGCGGTATGGATTGAAGACTTTCTTCTCCATATTCATATGGCCCGCGGTGATGATCTTCACGCCATCAAATACCTCCCGCTCAAGCTCAAGGGACCAGCTAGGTACTGGTTGAACAGTCTGCCCAAAAACTCCATTGACAGCTGGGAGGACTTGGAGGACGCCTTCCTCGACAACTTCCAAGGCACATATGTCCGACCTCCGGATGCCGATGACTTAAGTCACATAATCCAACAGCCCGGAGAGTCAGCCAGGAAATTCTGCACTCGGTTCTTAACTAAAAAGAACCAGATCATCGACTGTCCGGACGCCGAAGCCCTAGCGGCCTTTAAGCACAACATCCGCGATGAATGGCTGGCCAGACACCTTGGCCAGGAAAAACTTAAGTCAATGTCAGCCCTTATGGCGCTCATGCCCGCTTCTGTGCGGGCGAAGACAGCTGGCTAGCCCGTAGCAACAATAATACAAGGGAACCTAGCACTTCTGAAGCCAGAAACAGCAACGGCAAGCCCTGATGCAATAGACATAAGCGTCGAAACAACGGTGACAACACCGAAGACACGGCGGTCAACGTCGGATTCAGTGGCTGTAAGTCCGGTCAGCGGAAGAAGCCATTTAAGAGAAATAATCCGGGCTCGTGCAGTCTGGACCGCATACTAGACTGACCATGCCAAATCCACGGCACTCCTGATAAACCAGCCAACCATACCAATAGGGAATGTTGGGTCTTCAAACATGCCGGCAAGTTAAACACTGAGAATAAGGAGAAAGGGTCGCAAAGCGATGACGATGAAGAGGAACCCCGACCATCGACCACAGGGGGACAGAAGAAATCCCCCCTGCCCAAGTCAAAACGGTGAACATGATATACGCCACCCATATCCCCAAGAGGGAGTGCAAGCGTGCACTTAGGGACGTCTACGCGATGGAGCCAGTCGCCCCAAAGTTCAACCCATTGTCCTCTTGTCCAATCACCTTCGATCGCAGGGACCATCCGACCAGTATCCGTCATGGTGGTTCAGATGCACTGGTCCTTGACCCAATTATTGATGGATTTCACCTTACGTGAGTCCTCATGGATGGTGGCAGCAGTCTGAACCTGCTCTATCAGGATACAGTGCACAAAATGGGTATTGATCCCTCAAGGATCAAGCCCACAAAAACCACCTTTAAAGGTCAGGTGTAGAGGCCTGCTGTACGGGCTCAATCACACAGGAAGTGGTCTTCGGATCCCCGGATAATTTCCGAAGCGAAGAATTAATCTTTGATATCATCCCCTTCCGCAGTGGCTATCATGCACTGCTCGGACGAACCGCTTTCGCTCGATTCAATGTGGTGCCGCACTACGCCAACCTCAAGCTCAAGATGCCCGGACCATGCGGTGTCATAACGGTCAATGGAAATACGGAACGCTCCCTCCGTACTGAGGAGCACACCGCGGCTCTTGCAGCAGAAGTATAGAGTAGCCTTTTTAGGCAGAACCTCAATTAAGCAGTGAAGCTCCCGGACACCGTCAAGCGAGTCCGAACTACTCTGCAACAGGACTATCCAGCTCGTCCAAAGCTTGACTAGCAATTCGGCCTCCGTCCCAGTCCCAATCAAGCGATGACATTTGTGCCGCGGGTACATAACTACACACTCAAAATACCATGGGCATGGACGGAGGCACAGCTAGACCGTGGTCCATAATGCGGCTCAACCGCCCCTGGATCCGTATACCTTCACCTTTTATTTTTCATCTCAATTTTTTCTCTTCTCGAGGCTTTTCTGATAACCTAACCATCGGACCTATAACGGTACGGATACACCAAGGTGGCGAGGAGCTCTGACATACAAGGGAACCCCCAGGTGGTCTCTACTAACGATCGCTATACCTATTTTACATACCCGCACACAGCTCGCTCTTGGTCATGGCATGTCAAATAGCCTTATTCGCTTCTCGCATTACTTGTACAAATATGCCTCGGCGTATTAATCAAATTACAATGGAAAATAGTTTGCAGCTTAATATTTGCGGCGTCATTTTATTACTCGAGTTTTTCCTTGTCTTTGTATTTTTTGTATTGCACCCATACACTCTGGTACACCTTGTTTCGCCAGGTGCTTCATCATACCCCATAACACGGCAATAAAGTCCGAACACTTCTATAGTACAGTTCGGCAGCCCAAACTTATAGCATTATATGCATCGGTTCCGGATCATGTCTTTGGTCAATAGTTGGGTTGCCCGACTCCTGTGCTTACTACCTTATGTTCCGCTATATCGACTATGGTAATAAAGGAAGAACTACTACGATTGTGTCTCGGTTCTTCCAGATGAGCACCTCAGTAGAGAAAGCCGAAAACTAACTGTCATGATGCGGCGAGAGATGGTCAGCTGTTCGAAAGGTTTCAAATCCATAGAGATTTTTCCTGCATTATGCGATGAGTCAGTCTTTATCCGATTAGGCGTGTATAGCACCCCGACTTCGGCCTTCCGAACACTAGGGGCTGCACCAAAATTTTCATTGTCAAACTCCTATGGCTAAGTGAGGGTGATAAAGTCGTATAGTCTGATTGCCTTGTTCGTTGCGTTAAACACCTCCTTTAAGGACCAAAATTTGGAGTAAAGAGTGTTTATATTTATCCTGAGCACACCCGTACTATCTACATGGGGGCACAAGCCGATGACTAGCCAACTCTTAGATTTAATAAACGGCCGCACAGGAGGTAAAAATTTAAATAAACAAGCATTATATTACATAAAGATCTTGTTTCATATTACAGGATAGGATAACATGAGTGTATTCATGGGAATATGATATCCTTGCCACATTGCTCCGCCACAAGGTGGGATCCCTCCAGGATGCTATCAAAATATAGTTCGGGTCGGCAATGCTCCTTGTCCTCAGGCAGCCCCTCGGTCATCAGCTTCGTGGCATCCATCTTCGCCCAATGCATCTTCGTGCGGGCAAAGCCCACCCGCGCGCCTTCGATACAGACCGACCGCTTGATGGCTTCAAGCCGTGGGCAGGCACTGACAAGCCGCTTCATGAGTTTGAAGTAGCTGCTGGGTGATACGTCTTCATCATATCTATAATTTTTTATTGTTCCATACCAATATTCTTCAACTTTCATATACTTTTGTCAACTTTTTATATTATTTTTGGGACTAACATATTGATCCAGTGCTCAGTGCCAGTTCCTGTTTGTTGCATGTTTTATGTTTCACAGAAACCCCATATCAAACGGAGTCCAAATGGGATAAAAATGGATGGAGCTTATTTTTGGAATATTTGGGAGATATGGGAGGAAGAATCAACGGGAGACGGTGCCCGAGGTGGCCACGAGGCAGGGGGCGCGCCTGCCTATACTGTGCGCGCCCCTGACCCTCATGGGCTCCTCGTAAGGCGGTTGACGCCCTTGTTTGGCCGCAAGAAAGCTAATTTTTGGAAAAATATCTGGGCGAAGGTTTCAATCCAATCGGAGTTACGGATCTCCGGATATAAAAGAAATGGTGCCAGGGCAGAATCCGGGAACTCAGAAACAGAGAGAGACAGAGAGACAGATCCAATCTCGGAGGGGCTCTCGCCCCTCCCACGCCATGGGAGCCAAGGACCAGAGGGTAAACGCTTCTCCCATCTAGGGAGAAGGTCAAGGAAGAGTAAGAAGAAGGGGGGCTCTCTCCCCCTTGCTTCCGGTGGCGCCGGAACGCCACCGGGGGCCATCATCATCACCGCGATCTTCACCAACACCTCCATCATCTTCACCAACATCTCCATCACCTTCCCCCATCTATATTCAGCGGTCCACTCTCCCACAACTTGCTGTATTCCTTACTTAAACATGGTGCTTTATGCTTCATATTATTATCCAATGATGTGTTGCCATCCTATGATGTCTGAGTAGATTTTCATTGTCCTACCGGTGATTGATGAATTGCTATGATTGGTTTAATTTGCTTGTGGTTATGTTGCTGTCCTATTGTGCCTTCTGTGTCGCGCAAGCGTGAGGGATTCCCTCTGTAGGGTGTTGCAATACGATCATGATTCGCTTATAGTGGGTTGCTTGAGTGACAGAAGCATAAACCCGAGTAAGGGGGTTGTGGCGTATGGGATAAAGGGGACTTCATACTTTAATGCTACGGTTGGGTTTTACCTTAATGATCTTTAGTAGTTGCGGATGCTTGCTAGAGTTCCAATCATAAGTGCATATGATCCAAGAAGAGAAAGTATGTTAGCTTATGCCTTTACCACATAAAACTTGCTATCGGTCTAGTAACATAGTCAATTGCTTAGGGACAATTTCACAACTCCTACCATCACTTTTCCAGACTCGCTATATTTACTTTATTGCTTCTTTATCTAAACAGCCCCTACTTTTTATTTACGTGCTCTTTATTATCTTGCAAACATATCCAACAACACCTACAAAGTACTTCTAGTTTCATACTTGTTCTAGGTAAGGCAAACACTAAGCGTGCATAGAGTCGTATCAATGGCAGATAGGACTTGAGATAATATTTGTTCTACCTTTAGCTCCTCGTTGGGTTCGACACTCTTACTTATCGAAAGAGGCTACAATTATCCCCTACACTTGTGGGTTATCAAGACCTTTATCTAGCGCCGTTGCCGGGGAGTCATAGCATGGGGTGAATATTCTCGTGTGTGCTTGTTTGCTTTATCACTAAGTAATCTTTATTTGCTATTCTTAGTTGTTTTATATCGTTTGTTATGGGTAGGAAACACAAAATACCAAAAAAAATAGTTGTACCTACTGAACCAATGGTTGAAGAACCACTCAAAATCTATCACACTCCTGAAGCTTTTGCCTTGGATCATCTTCGATCCCTTTGTGCTCGTGCTGAAACCCCAACTAGCTTAGTTGAGGGCAAATCTTTAGATGAGCATGCTTGTTATGTGCGACGCTGTATATCTGAAAAAGGGAAACTTTTACTGGATCAAATTCATCGTTTGCAATGCTATGCTTGGAATTTATGTGAAATATATGATGTTACTTGTTGTTCTGAAAACCCTAAGAAACACATTCCCTACCAATATGATTTTATTGATAATGGAATCGTATCTTCATATGCTAAGGGTGTTTATGATTACCATGATGTTCAACAAATTGAAGAATTTGTTGCTTTTAAGGGTGCTTATGAAATTTCTTCTTTGATTTAAAAGTATGATGCTACTCTTTACAAATCTGAAATTTTTTCCATACTTGAATATTGTTATTATAATTATGCTTATAATGCCTATATTAAGCCATATATTGAGGACTCCTCCGCTGTCCAAGAAGAGACTAATATTTTGCAGGAGTCTATGGAAGAAGAAATTGATGAAATTGTGAGCTCATTGGATGAAAAAGATGATGAGGAGAGCGAAGAACAAAAGGAGGAAGAGCGGATTAGCTACCTGTGCCCACCTTCTAATGAGAGTAACTCTTCAACTCATACATTGTTTAATTTCCCTTCGTGCTTACCGAAGGATGATTGCTATGATCCCGTTGATTTTCTTGAAATATCCCTTTTTGATGATGCTTGCTATGCTTGTGGCCAAGATGCCAATATGAATTATGCTTATGGAGATGAACTTGCTATAGTTCCTTATGTTAAACATGAAATTGTTGCTATTGCACCCATGCATGATAGTCCTATTATCTTTTTGAATTCTCCAAACTACACTATATCGGAGAAGTTTGTGCTTATTAAGGATTATATTGATGGGTTGGCTTTTACCGTTGCACATGATAATTTTGATGAATGTAATATGCATGTGCTTGCTGCTCCTACTTGCAATTATTATGAGAGAGGAACTATATCTCCACCTCTCTATGTTTCCAATATGATAAAATTGCAAGAAACTTCTTATACTATGCATTGGACTTTACTTGGTGTGTATGAATTGTTCTTTTATGACATGCTGATGCATAGGAAGAGAGTTAGACTTCGTTGTTGCATGATATATGTTACTTTGTGCTCACTACTAAATTACAAGTCATTGTTAATTAAAATTGGCTTTGATATACCTTGGGATCCGGGTGGATCCATTACTTGAGCACTATATGCCTAGCTTAATGGCTTTCAAGAAAGCGCTGCCAGGGAGACAACCCAGAAGTTTTAGAGAGTCATTTATTTCTGTTGAGTGCTTTTATATAGTTTAAAAACAAAAAAATAAAGAGGGGAACCCAAAACTTTTCAAAAAGGAAAGTGAAAGTGAGAGAGACAAGCATTGTTGAAGTGGGAGAGCTCCTTGAACTTTGTTCATGCTTATGGAAACTTTGTGAATCTTAATTACAGAAACTTTTCATAAAAAATAATTATCCCCTTGTACAATTCCATTGTATTATAAAAAAATGTTCCAAGGTTTGCCTTTAGGATGTTTACAATGCTTGTTGGTTTGTACGGTGCAGGACACAAACTTTGGCTGTAGTGCGCGATTGTACATTTTTAACTGGGACGTCAAACGGTTCTAATTATTTTTGCACTGTCTTGATGTACAAATTTTTTATTATTACTAATTTTGGTAGAATTTTGGGGGTACTAGAAGTTTGGTGAATGTTCAGATTTCTACATACTGTACTATTTTTGACAGATTCTGTTTTTGATGCATAGTTTGCTTGTTTTGATGAAACTATCAATTTCTATCAGTGGATTAAGCCATGGAAAAGTATATTACAATAGACACAATGCAGAAACAAAATATGAATTGGTTTGCAACAGTACTTAGAGTAGTAATTTTCTTTATTATACTAACGGATCTTACCGAGTTTTGTGTTGAAGTTTTGTGTGGATGAAGTGTTTGATCGAGGAGGTCTCGATATGAGGAAAAGGAAGAGAGGCAAGAGCTCAAGCTTGGGGATGCCCGAGGCACCCCAAGTAAATATTCAAGGAGACTCACGCGTCTAAGCTTGGGGATGCCCCGGAAGGCATCCCCTCTTTCTTCAACAAGTATCGGTATGTTTTCGTATTCATTTCGTTCATGCGATATGTGCAAGTCATGGAGCGTCTTTTGCATTTAGTTTTCACTTTTATTTTTTGCACCATGCTGGTATGAGATAGTCCTTGGTTGATTTATAGAATGCTGATTGCACTTCACTTAAATCTTTTGAGTATGGCTTTATAGAATGCTTCATGTGCTTCACTTATATCATTTGAAGTTTGGATTGCCTGTTTCTCTTCACATAGAAAACCGCCATTTGTAGAATGCTCTTTTGCTTCACTTATATTTGTTAGAGTGTGGGCATATATTTTGTAGAAAGAATTATACTCTCTTGCTTCACTTATATCTATTTAGAGATATGACATGAATTGGTCAATCACATGGTTAGTCATAAAATCCTACATAAATTTGTAGATCACTGAATATGATATGTTTGATTACTTGCAATAGTTTTGCGATATAGAGATGATAATATGTGGGAGGTACTAGTAGATGGTTATGTTTAGTAAGGATGTTGGTGTTAAGGTTTGTGATTCCCGAAGCATGAATGTATGGTCTACTAACTATGTAACCAAATTGGCGTGCATTGTATTTTGATTGTTTATCTTTGCGTGAAGGTCGGGGGCACGCGATGGTTAACTCCTACCAACCTCCCCCCTAGGAGTATGCGTGTAGTACTTTGTTTCAAGGGCTAATTAATTTTTGCAATAAGTATGTGAGTTCTTTATGACTAATGTTGAGTCCATGGATTATACGCACTCTCACCCTTCCGTCATTGCTAGCCTCTTCGATACCGTGCATTGCCCTTTCTCACCTCGAGAGTTGGTGCAAACTTCGCTGGTGCATCCAAACCTCGTGATACGATACGCTCTATCACACATAATCCTCCTTATATCTTCCTCAAAACATCCACCATACCTACCTATCATGGCATTTCCATAGCCATTCCGAGATATATTGCCATGCAACTTCCATCATCATCATATACATGACTTGAGCATTTATTGTCATATTGCTTTGCATGATCGTAAGATAGCTAGCATGATGTTTTCATGGCTTGTCCATTTTTTGATATCTTTGCTATGCTAGATCATTGCACATCCTGGTACACCGCCGGAGGCATTCATATAGAGTCATATCTTTGTTCTAGATATCGAGTTGTAATATTGAGCTGTAAGTAAATAAAGTGTGATGATCATCATTATAGAGCATTGCCCCATAAAAGAGAGAGATAGGCCAACGAAGCCTAAATAAAAAAAGGGGGGCCAAAGAAGCCCATCCAAAAAATGAAAAAAGGGGGCAATGTTACTATCCTTTTACCACACTTGTGCTTCAGAGTAGCACCATGTTCTTCATATAGAGAGTCTCATGTGTTATCACTTCCATATACTAGTGGGAAATAGAACTTGGCTTGTATATTCCAACGATGGGCTTCCTCAAATGCCCTAGGTCTTCATGAGCAAGCAAGTTGGATGCACACCCACTTAGTTTTCAGTTTGAGCTTTCATACACTTATAGCTCTAGTGCATCCATTGCATGGCAATCCCTACTCCTCGCATTGACATCAATTGATGGGCATCTCCATAGCCCATTGATTAGCCGCGTCAATGTGAGACTTTCTCCCTTTTTTGTCTTCTCCCCATAACCTCCACCATCATATTCTATTCCACCCATAGTGCTATATCCATGGCTCACACTCATGTATTGCGTGAAAGTTGAAAAGGTTTGAGAATACTAAAGTATGAAACAATTGCTTGGCTGACACCAGGATAGGCATGAGGGGTACCTTGTGTTAAGAAAAGGGAGCATACAAGATTATATGATTTTGTAGGGATAACTTTCTGAAGCATTGATATTTTGAAAGGCATGATTGTTTGTTGGGATGCCCTAAGTATTATTGTTTTTATGTCAAATGATAGACTATTGCCTTGAATCACTCGTGTCTTAATATTCATGCCACGATTAGATACATGATCAAGATTATGCTAGGTAGCATTCCACATCAAAAATTATTCTTTTTATCATTTACCTACTTGAGGATGAGCAGGAATTAAGCTTGGGGATGCTGATACGTCTCTGTCGTATCTATAATTTTTGATTGTTCCATGCCAATATTCTTCAACTTTCATATACTTTTGGCAACTTCTTATATTATTTTTGGGACTAACATATTGATCCAGTGCCCAGTGCCAGTTCCTGTTTGTTTTATGTTTTATGTTTCACAGAAACCCCATATCAAACGGAGTCCAAATGGGATAAAAATGGATGGAGCTTATTTTTGGAATATTTGGGAGATATGGGAGGAAGAATCAACTCGAGACGGTGCCCGAGGTGGCCACGACGCAGGGGGTGTGCCTTCCTATACTGGGCATGCCCCTGACCCTCGTGGGGCCCTCGTAAGGAGGTTGATGCCCTTCTTTGGCTGCAAGAAAGCTAATTTTTGGAAAATATCTGGGTGAAGGTTTCAATCCAATCGGAGTTACGGATCTCCGGATATGAAAGAAACAGTGCCAGGTTAGAATCCGGGAACGCAGAAACAAAGAGAGACAGAGAGACAGATCCAATCTCGGAGGGGCTCTCGCCCCTCCCACGCCATGGGAGCCAAGGACTAGAGGGAAAACCCTTCTCCCATCTAGGGAGAAGGTCAAGGAAGAATAAGAAGAAGGGGGGCTCCCTTCCCCTTGCTTCCGGTGGCGCCGGAACGCCGCCGGGGGCCATCATCATCACCGCGATCTTCACCAACACCTCCATCATCTTCACCAACATCTCCATCACCTTCCCCCATCTATATTCAGCAGTCCACTCTCCCGCAAACCTCTGTACCCTCTACTTAAACATGGTGCTTTATGCTTCATATTATTATCAAATGATGTGTTGCCATCCTATGATGTCTGAGTAGATTTTCGTTGTCCTACCGGTGATTAATGAATTGCTATGATTGGTTTAATTGCTTGTGGTTATGTTGCTGTCCTATTGTTCCCTCTATGTCATGCAAGCGTGAGGGATTCTTGCTGTAGGGTGTTGCAATACATTCATGATTCGCTTATAGTGGGTTGCTTGAGTGACTTAAGCATAAACCCAAGTAAAGGGGTTGTGGCGTATGGGATAGAGGGGACTTGATGCTTTAATGCTATGGTTGGGTTTTACCTTAATGATCTTTAGTAGTTGCGGATGCTTGCTAGAGTTCCAACCATAAGTCCATATGATCCAAGAATAGAAAGTATGTTAGCTTGTGCCTCTCCCATATAAAACTTGCTATCGGTCTAGTAACATAGTCAATTGCTTAGGGACAATTTCACAACTCCTACCATCACTTTTCCACACTCGCTATATTTACTTTATTGCTTCTTTATCTAAACAGCCCCTAATTTTTATTTACCTACTCTTTATTATCTTGCAAACATGTCCAACAACACCTACAAAGTACTTCTAGTTTCATACTTGTTCTAGGTAAGGCGAGCACTAAGCGTGCGTAGAGTCGTATCAGTGGCAGATAGGACTTGAGAGAATATTTGTTCTACCTTTAGCTCCTCGTTTGGTTCGACACTCTTACTTATTGAAAGAGGCTACAATTATCCCCTACACTTGTGGGTTATCACTGGGCATGGGCTCGGCTGGCCATAGCCGGATTATCAAATCCTTCATGGCTAGTTCGGCCGCCTTATGCAGCTCGACCAGCTATTTCAGCTGATCGCTAAAGGGCACTGGATGTTCTGGCCCAAGGTATTGCGACCAAAATAGCTTGTCCGTGGAGCTCCCTTCTTCGGCTCAATAGAATTCGGCAGCGTCTGACACGCTGCACGGCAGATCCACAAACGCCCCTGGAGAGCTCCAAATTCGGGTAAGTAAAAGGAACCTTTCCTTCACATATCTGCTTTGCATAATGAAAGCCTTACTCGCCGTAATCTTCTTAGCCACTTGGATTTCCTGGAGGGCGCTCTGGGCTTCGGCTCGGGCATCTTGTGCGCTCTGGCGGGCCTTGGCAAGTTTGGACTCTCGATCTTTAAAATCGCGCTCCAAGGACTCGTGCTTCTTGACGGCGTCCTGGAGCTCTTGCTACACCTCGCTGACCCAGGCCTCCTGCTTCTCGTGCGCGGTGCGTTCCTTGGCCGCTTTGTCCTCGGCCTCAGCCAATGCCTTCTTGAGGGCCGCTACTTCGGTCGTGGCACCTAATAAAGTTCATGACACTTTAGTCAGCACAAATCATTCGTCCTTCCTGAATAAATACAAGGGTACTACATATCTCGTCTGTCCTCCAGCTGCTTCTTCACATGGCTGAGCTCTTCCTCGGCCCGCTCCAGATTTTGCTTCAGTCCGGAGACTTCTGCAGTGTGAGCGGTCGCAGCCAGCAGTGACGCCTACTTATTCACATAGACATATCAGATTAGACTCCTGCGAAAATCATTTGATCCTCTGTTTGGCTTTTCTTTCCGAACACCGGACAGAGTATCAGGGGCTATTGTCTATACTATGACATTCCTTTTCTAATTAAGTTTCTTACCACAAAGCCTATTAGAAGGCTAGTGCAGGCTTCGGTCAGTCCGCTTTTGGCGGACTGGATCTTCTCAATCACCGTACTCATAAGAGTACGGTGTTCTTCAACGATGGACGCGCCTCGCAGCGCTTCCAGCAATCTATTCGGTGCCTCTGGATGGACAAAGGTCTCCGGTGGAGTTGGCTCACCCCCCTCTTTTGAAAGAGGCAGCCTACCTGAGTCCGGAGCCAAATGGGCCTCCGGAGCTGTATTCGGCTGGGGCGGAATTGGATACGGCCTCCATCGTTGGTGTCCATAGGGGTCTGTCCCCCCATGTGTTCGGGAACCGGGGTTTTACCCTCCGGTACCACCGGGACGGCCTCCTGAGCCTCTCCCTGCCCTGGGATCCTTCGAGACAACACCTCGGTGTTGTCCGCGGCCTTGGGGGAGGAGGCTGTCAGAAGGGACTTGCTGTCCATCGCTGATGGGTCAAGCGATCCCTCCTAAGAGGAGGACAGCTCGATGTTGGACTGAGCCGGACTGCAAGTGCATAATCCAGCACATTGAAAAAACAATAAAGTAGAAAGGCCGGAAATACTACCGTGTCCGGACACTTACGATTTGGCCAGGGGCTTGACCCTGGGCTCCCACTCCCCACCGCTGTTGGTGGCCGCCGCGGAGCTGTCCGGAAGGGAAGTTTCCCCTTCTTGGACGCCTCGGCATCCCCATGTGTGGAGGTCGTCCTCTTATTTCTCCCCCCTGTAGGGGGGAATGGATCTCTTCTTCTTCCTCCTCCTCTTCCTCGTCGTCTTCAGCGATGGAGGAGCGATCCTCGATGTCTTCAGACATTGCGTCCGAAGCGCCCCTGCGACAGAGACCATCTCTGGTCCCCTTGTCCTTCTTTTTTTCCTTCTTCTCCGGCACCTCATAAGGCGCCAGAAACAACATCTTCGTCCGAAGAGGGGTTTCTGGATCTTCAGGCAGTGGAGCCGGACAGTTCATCCGCTATGCTATCTCTATCCAGGCCTGAAAAAATTGGTAGGGAGGCTTAGATTCCTCCCTCAAATATGCTAGTAAAGGGTATACCTTGAAAACATGAAAGAACTTACCGGATTAGCCTGGCGTTTTGAGCTATGCCCACGATCCTCGGTCGTGGGCGGTGGTATCTCGCCGGCCTTGAAGAGCACCTTCCAGATGTCTTCGTGCATCGTGCTGAAGAGCTCCAGCAGTGTCTGGTGCTTGGCCGGGTCGAACTACCACAAATTGCAAGTCCGGCATTGGCACGGAAGGATCCGGCGGACGAGCATAACCTGGACCATGTTGACAAGTTTGATTCTCTTGTTTATCATGATCTGGACACATGTATGGAGCCCCGTCAGCTCATCCAAAGAGCCCCAGGCCAGGCCCTTCTCTTGCCAGGAGGTGAGCCGCATCGGGACTCCAGATCGGAATTCGGGGGCCGCCGCCAAGTTGGTGCCGCGCGGCTCGGTGATGTAGATCCACCCCGACTGCCACCCCTTTACAATCTCCACAAAGGAGCCTTCGGGCCAGGTGACATTGGGCATCTTACCCACCATGGCGCCTCGGCACTCTGCTTGTTGGCCGCTCACCACCTTGGGTTTCACATTGAAGGTCTTCAGCCATAGGCCAAAGTGAGGTGGGATGTGGAGGAAGGCCTCGCACATGACAATAAATGTCGAGATGTTGAAGATAGAGTTGAGGGCCAAGTCATGGAAGTCTAGCCCGTAGTAAAACATCAGTCCGCGAATGAACGGGTGGAGGGGGAATCCCAGCCCGCGGACGAAGTGTGTGAGAAACACCACCCTTTCCTGGGGCTCCAGGGTGGGGACAATCTGTCCCTTGGCCGGAAGTCGATAAGCGATGTCCTTGGCCAGGTACCTGGCCTCCCGGCTTGATGTCCTTCTTCTTCATGGAGGAGGCCATCCACTTGCCTCCTACTCCGGATCTGGACATGATTGGAGTGCTTTTCTTAGGCAGAAAGGGCGAGAGCTTGGGCGCTGGAGCTCGAGAATGGATGGGCAGAGGAAGGAGAAGGCGTGGGAAAACGAGGATGAATCCTTATCCCTTTATAAAGGCAGTTAAATTCATGTGCCTCCCTGCTCGCCTTAAAATCCGCCTATTCCCCAAGCGTCGTGCAGATGGCACGGTTGGGTTACCCATGCCTGTATTGATGAGAATCCCGTGATAAGGGGACACGATCTCTGCTTCGACAAGACGTGCCAGTGAAACCGCACCTCGAAATACGGAGCGGCAGGCCAAAAATGGTTCGAATAATGACCGGGCAGTGGCGTCATGTCACGCTACAAAAAGTTGTCAGCGGATTGGACTCGTGAAATAGTATACTCTCTATGGTTGTGTGCAATACTTGTTTTGCAGAGACGGACATGTTTTCTATGTTCGGAGAGCTATGTTGAAGTATTCGGAAAAGGAACCCTCCTTGCAATGCCGAAGACAATCTGCGCGCCGGACTCATCGTCATTGAAGCCTAGTTTAGGGGCTACTGAGGGAGTCCTGGACTAAGGGGTCCTCGGACAGCCGGACTATATACTCTGGCCGGGCTGTTGGACTATGAAGATACAAGATAGAAGACTTCGTCCCGTGTCCGGATGGGACTCTCCTTTGCGTGGAAGGCAAGCTTGGCGATTCGGATATGTAGATTCCTTTACCTGTAACCGACTTTGTACAACCCTAGTCCCCCCCCCCCGGTTTCTATATAAACCGGAGGGTTTAGACTTCTAGGGTTTAGCCACAACTATCATAACCTCATAGGCTAGACTTCTAGGGTTTAGCCATTACGATCTCGTGGTAGATCAACTCTTGTAATGCTCATATTCATCAAGATCATTCAAGCAGGAAGTAGGGTATTACCTCCATAGAGAGGGCCGGTAAACATTGTGTCCCCCGCCTCCTGTTACCATTAGCCTTAGACGCACGGTTCGGGACCCCCTACCCGAGATCCGCCGGTTTTGACACCGACAGTGGTGGCTCCTGACCTACATCTTCCAGGTTTGGTTCTGCCATGCAGTCCGCTGCCGCACCAACCCCCTCCCCGTCGCCCCACTCCTCATCGGCCACGCCGGCCCTCTCTGCATCAGCGTTGCAATATTCGGCCGGGCCTTCACCGTCGCCCTCCTCGCCAGCTTCCTCCGCCTCCCGCATCTCCTTGATGTGTGGCCACCCATCCCTTCGACCGGCCGTTGTCGTGTGCTACTTGCTGCGTTCTCCCACAGTAGCGGCCGCAGAGCTGGCCCTTGAGCAATGTGCCCTCCTGGCGGTCGTCGCGGGCGCAAGGTCGGGTATCCCTTGCTCCGAGGTCTATGCTCTCCTCCGAGATAGGTTTCATCTAGCGGATGACGCGCTCTCCATTCATCCGCACCGTGATGGCAAATTCCTCCTCCGGTTCCGTGACACGACTGACCGCATGAGCGTCACCGCCGGGAACGTCAGGGGATGTTGCTTCTATTTGCTGATTCTTCCCTGGAGTAAGCTGGCCGATGGTGAGCCGGTCACTGCGTGCTTCCACGTCTGTATCGAGATGGTTGGTATTCCGTACCATGCCTGGCACCGCGCCTCGATTGAGACACTACATTCACCGTTCTGCGACATCTCCGTGCTCGTGTCGGAGGTGGTGGACATGTCGGAGATGACCACCTTTCACCTCTCCACCTGGACCCTCAACCTGGATGCCATCCCCGCCTCTCTCAGCTGCTTCTCCCGATGCTGGGCGCGGCCTTGGAGGACATCGATATCATGCCCAATATGCGACCCTCTCCTAAAGGAACTCAAAGGTCCCACCAAGGATAGAAGCGCATATTGGAGACGCTTTGACAAGGTGGATATCATTACATTGTAATATTACATAATACTTGGGGATACATACAAGAGGCATACAATGCCACATGAATACAATAACATCATACATAAGAGCAACATCCGACTACGGATGAAACACAAAAAGAAACTCAAACAACATCCACCTTGCTAGCCCAGGCTGCCAACCAGGAACCTATCCCCTGAACGACGAAGCAGAAGAAGAACTCAAGACAAACAAGCATCGCTCTCACGTCATGGTCATCGCATTACCTATACCTGCAACTGTTGTTGTAGTAATCTGTGAGCCACGAGGACTCAGCAATCCCATTGCATGGATAGCAAGACTAGCAAAGCTTAAAGGGCATGGAATGGCTAAGTGGTGAGGTTGCAGCAGCGACTAAGCAATGTATGGTAGCTAACTTACGAATACAAGAATGAGATGAGAAGCTACGCAAATGGTCGCAAACTAGTAATGATCAATAAGTGATCCTGAACTACTTACGGTCAAACATAACACCACCATGTTCTCTTCCCGGCCCACTCGAAAAGAGACCATCACAGTTACACACGCGGTTGGGTATTTTAATTCGAGTCTGGTGTGAAGTTCTCTACAACCGGGTATTAACAAATTCCCATCTGCCACATAACCGCGGGCACGGCTCTTGAAAGTTTAAACCCTGCAGGGGTGTCCCAACTTAGCCCATTATAAGCTCACGATCCACGGAGACAATCCTCCATCACGGGACATCCGATCACACTCGGGATCCCGGTGCACAAGACATTTCAACAATGGTAAAACACAAATGTGTGTGTTGATGCATGTGTTACATGCGATTGTGCGAAGGACGGACGAATCAAGAGAGATGGTTGTTGTGTTACGGATGCTCCTCTCTCTCTCACACACACACACACACAAACACACACACACACAAGTAAAATAGAAGACCGTTCTATCATGTATACACAACGTATCGACATCTGTCTATGTCTCACTCATGCATGATCATTTGCACATTCACACCTCTCTATGTCTCTATCACACGTACACCGTCTCCACATTGCCCTTCCGCCACAACACACATATGGACACATACACACGTTCTCTCTGTCACACACACCAAATCATTATTAAAAAAACTAGGGCGCACCTAAAACGTCCAAATCCAAATAAACATGAATTGGAGCTAAATTCAAATATATGGAAATATTGTAGCATCAAGAACTTTTCCAGGAAAAAAAGTTGAGTATTCCGGGTTTTCACACACACGAAAAGGTTCGGTGGATGTCCTTTGAGCGCGACACGGTGACACACCGTTCGATTGACCGCGCGGCCGCGGTTCACGTGCTTGCACAGGATTCCATATCGTGGTTGTGGTAGCTAATATAAGCGCTGCCACAGTCTAATGTTTACATGTACTAGTACGATTTTATTTTAAGTTTGACCAACCCAACATAAAACTAAACTAAGCTCCCATACGCGCACTCATCAATATGCCGCCGCTGTTGCGCATGCTGGCACCCGCCTGCTCCAGCCAACAATTTCTCGCCCATCACCGCCATGTCACCGCCATCCCTGTGCCATGAAGCTGAAGGCTCGCCCGCTCACATCATCTGCAGTCCCTCCTTGCGATGCCGCCGCGCTGTCAAGCACGTGAGCAGCTGGCGGAGCCGCGTCTATGCACGCAACATACAAAGAGGAAGACGAGCGTGTGCTCCAGCACACCGACGAGGAGGAACTACCATGTCATTGTCTTCTCCACCCGCATGGAGGCGCG
This sequence comes from Triticum aestivum, assembly GCF_018294505.1. NCBI lineage: Eukaryota > Viridiplantae > Streptophyta > Magnoliopsida > Poales > Poaceae > Triticum > Triticum aestivum. The sequence goes on along the minus strand of NC_057795.1, from coordinate 397,119,295 downwards.
CATGGTGGTTGTCACGGCAGAAGCCGCTCGCGCCCGCGCCGAGCCCGCAAACCAGGTGCGGATGCGGAATCTACCTTCGAGACCTTGAATTCCACGTGGATCCTGCAATCTGAAGGAGCAATTTGGGTCAGTCGACTCTTCTTAGTTGTTGGATGCAACATGGATGGCTAGAAGGGCTTCTTCAACCTTTGAAATTGATGCACGGTTCATCTTCTCAGCCCGCCACACGCCTAACCGCCTGTCGCCGCCGCCTCGCCCTTCCCTAAACCGCATGCCACCGCCATGCTCCCCCCCACCCCCGCCATCCGTTTAACCCCGGGCACGATCCATTTTTTCGGCCAACTGCATTCCACACCCAACACTCACAAGATAGATCATGGGCACCCTGCCACCCTAATATAGATACTGGGGTAGCTTTTCTATCGTCTTCTTCCTTTGCTCCGTCGAACTTCTTTCACAAATCGGCTGAACCAAATTATACTACTAGTACGAACGTATTAAGTACAGTAGGAACACGAAGATACGAGCAGTAGTACCAACTACAAGAAGAACAGTAATAAGACATGGTACTAGTACTACTGTACGTACTAAAGAGTTCAAATAACGAGAAAGAACATGAATTTCAAATAACGAGAAAGAACATGAACATAGTTCTGCTGGGGGCTCAGCACAACACACCCCTGAAAATAAACTAAGCAACTAGTCCGCTTGACACTGCAGTAGAACCAACATGAGCGATGGCACTGCCACCTTACTCGGAGTCCAAGTCCACGTCCTCGACTTCGTCCTCGTCCCTCTTCCTCTTCGCCGATGCTTCTTTGCTTGAACCGGACACTGGGCTCTTCATCCAACCCTTGTAGATATTTAAACAAAGGTTGGCATCCATTGCTGCGTACAGGATGTGATCTTCATCTAATGTCTTCGACTCCCATGCATGATGAAAATCGTGGTGAGGTTTCTTCAGTTTAGCGTATGAAGGATCAATCATGGCTGCTACCAGGGTCAGGATTGAAGTCTGAGAGGAGGACACCAGGCTTGCCTTCTGGAGATCAAAGGGCTGGCCTATAACGAGGCCTATCCGACCCAGGACATCGCTGTCGTTCCTAAAGTCTACATTAATGAATTTCACTCTTTCGTCCTAGAGGAAGTTCTTAAAATCCTGGCACTCAACGTTAGCATGGCATATGTGGTAGACCAAGAACACGTTATGTACGCAAACCTGGATCACGGTGGGCTTCTTCTTCTCTGCCTCCTTTAGAATATTCTCTCTTTCCAGGATCGTGGTGTACTCAACATCTAGCCCAGCGACCCACTCATCCTTTGAACTGTTGAACATGTATAGGAAGCGAGCAAGGCATGCTTTCACCGTCGCGGATCCACGTGTGTAGATGACGATGAACTCATCGCCGGTGATGGCTCTAACCTGGTACTCAGCGGCGACCATGGAGATTTGGGAGGCCATGGATTTTGGAGGGTTAGGAGAAGTTGAACTAGTGTAATGTGAAATGACGGGATGACTGGGAGCGGACTGTTGTAAGGTACTATACTAGTAGAAGACTGGGACGAGTAGGGCGTGCAAACGGTGTGGGGTTGTTGGCTTGCCCGATGGATAAACGGTTGCAAGCCCCCAAAGAGTTCTCGAGTACTATGCGGGACCCACTAAATGTCATGTCTACTAGACCCATATCGTAGGCCTGACGGTATAGCCTCTGCCTGTTCGCACGCCATGCCGGTGCGTGGATGTAACTTCACTTAATTCCTTCAACCGTCGTGCCTCCCACGACCTTCGCCTTCCTCGCGCGGTCGCGCCTTTTGAGACTTCGACCGGCTACAAAAGAGCAATTTTTTGCCTACTCCGCATGCATGATACTCCCTCTGGTCCTTTTTACTTCCGCCAACCATTTGCAAAGTGTTTGACCAAATTTATACTAAAAATATCACTATCTACAATACAGATTATAATGAGTATAAGAACTACATTTTATAATGAGTATAAAAATATTGATTTGACATTGTGAATGTTGTTACATTTTTCTATAAGTTTGGTCAAAGTAGAGGTACATTGACTTCACACCAAACTTAAATGCACGAAGCAGACTAGTGCCTCCGTCCAAGTGCGTGCCATGTCCTATCTAGTCATCACAACAAGGTTAGCTATTAGAGTACTACGACCTCCCTTCTAGTTTAAACGGCTCTATTCAAAATTTTCACCTACTAATAGCAAGATAGAGGCGGTGGAATAGTTTTTGTAGCCTACAAAAGTACTCAACTAATGTTGTTGTTCTTCACAAAAAAATGTGTTTACCAATGTATTATCGCATTGCATGCATGCATGAACACTAGTTACTCTAACCCCCCTCTCTTCTTTAATTCTTTTGCCACATCAGCATGTTTGTTATTCCCGTGTGCATGATACCAGCTAAGATACCACCATTATGACCAGCCTTAATCATCGCATGCAATAATTTAGTGCACCTTGAAATATGAACATGTGTGGAGCATGTATGTTTTTAATAACTTGAGACTATACCTAGCCCGGCATGCAAGATGACTTATTATGCACCGTTCCCCATACCTGCAGGAAGCCCGTTCGTCTCCAAATCTTTTCCTCTCCATGTGTGAAAACAATATGCCTGCTAGACTCTCCTTCTCCCCCTGGCGGTCCCACCACTCCACCCCGTGTGGAAAAAATCTGCATGCATGACTCTCCTCCCCCCGCGCTCGTCCAATCCGTTGTGACCATCAATATTCCCACCCCTTCCCTCCCCTGTAATTTACTCCAACAAATATGCCCACTTAGTTGTTATGTTAATCACGCAACATATCTTACGGGACGCTGCTTCAGTTACTTAACTGCAGGTGTATTGGGTCACTGACATATGGGCCCAACAGGGGTCTGGCCCACATGTCAGTGATGCAAGTGGACCTGCAGTTAAGTTAGTGCAGCTCAGTCCATATCTTACATAGGTGTGCCATTGCTCGTTATAAATACTATGCCTCCCACGGCATTCAGAAGAATGCTCATGTTCATTGCTATCTCCTCCCCCTCCCTCTCACGTCGACCACCATGGCATCGCTCCTACCAATCCCTAGGCGCCCCTCGCTGCACCGCGCGGACGGTCATGTGTCGCCGTTCCGTTCCTTGCTGCCACTAGTCGAGGAGGATGCTTCGCCGTTCCACTCCTCGCCGCGACGCGGAGGTGGACATGTTGGCGTTCCGAATCTCGCCAGCACACGCGTCGGAGGACGCATCAGCTCCCTGCTATGAGGAGAACGCCACGCCGCCCGCCGAGGCCCCAGTCGTGAGGAGCTTTGGAAAGAAATGGACGTCACCTTGTGGGAGGCTTTGCCTCCGGCAGAGTACGCCAAAATAGAGGCGGAGAAGAAGGCCGAGGAAGAGAAGCGCGCCGCGGGGCAAGCTGCCTGGCAGGTCTATGTCGCATTCGAGAGAGTCAGGCAATTGTCTCTTTGGCAGAAGGCTCATGCGAGGGCCGTGAGGGTGGCTGAGGACACCCGTGCCAAAGCCTTGAGTGCAGTCAGGCCCAAGCGCCTCATCTACGCTTGGCGGTACGTGGACTGGGTGCACGCTTCCAGCGAGGAGGAGTACCTGTTGGCGCCGGATCACCACACCGGTGAGATCGCGCTCGCCCGCCGGCAAGCCGCCAATCAGCACCCCACGAGTTGCGAGGCTGAGGAAGAGGCATTGTGTCGGTGCGCTGGGAAACGGCCGTGCACCAGGGCACTCATGGCGCGCCACAAGTGCTCCTGCAAGCGTCGTGGCTTTTAGTAGGAGTATAATTTAGTTTTGTAAGCTGGTCTCATTAGTTTTGGGACGCAAATGGTAAATCCCGAACGTTCAGGAATTATTAGCGTCCTTAATTAAGTATGTAAAAGGGAAAGTTTGGAAACCTTGTGTATCCGTACGCATTTTGTAAGTACGTGCATATAGCACAAACTTTACTATATACTATCGCACTACACATTTCTCTCTATATATGCTTGCAGACTGTGCTACTCCCTTCGTCCAGGTGAATAAGTCATCTTTGGTTGTGCACCGTGACCAAGAAGGAGGGAAGACTTATACACCTAGATGGAGGGAGTACTACTATTACTTATGTACGTGCAAATGCACATTTTAACATTACGATGCGGTTTTTGTAAAAGTAGAAAAACAACAGTATTCAAGCTTCTGAAACGATTCAATTCAAAACAAATGCAAAAATGCTCGTTTGATTGTTTACTTTTAGCTTCCTTCTCTGTGGTTATTTCTCTGTCGTACTTTGTACGGAGTATCTCACTGGTCTGAAAGGCGTGCAAATTCCCAAACCGCTTCCTACACCCTGTATCAAATTTTTTGCCTAACAAGTTGTGTCGTGCAATTGGAATTCCAACTTGAGTACTACTACTAGTAGGAGTACCAGGGGCCAGTTCGTTTAGGCTTCTAGATTAGTAATACCATTACTACTACCTCCGTCCTAGTTTATTGGTCCCCATTGTAATCTGTGTCAAATTTTGATCATAAATTAAACTAATGAAATGTTTGTGCATGTCACATGCACTAACATTTTATCAGTTAAATATTTGGTCAAAATTTACTACAAATTACAATGGTGACGAATAAACCAGGACGGAGGTACTAGTAGTAGTTTATAAGCCCAAATAAATGAGTGAGGCGCCTTAATGTTACTCTCCACTGTGACTAGTCTTATTGGAAAAGCTGGGGAAAGACGGCTTATTTTTTAAGCCGCCAAAAGAACTGGCCCTAGGAGTAGTAGCTAGGGATACTAGGAGTAGTATCTAGGGATTGAGTGTGCAAGATGAACCGGAGAAAGTAAATGCAGAGAGATGAAATGCAAAAAATACGGAGGGATGTGATGGTTGCTTGTCCGTTCATTTTACTAGGCCACTTATTACTGGCAATGGTTGGGTTTTGTGATATGACGGCTTAACTGCCGCGCCACGAGCGGGGTGAGACTCCCATGCGCGCCGCCCTTGTACTACATCAGTCGTGGTTTATTAGTCCCCCATTGAATGTGATTGAAGATTTAACTCACAAAATGTTAGTGCATGTCAACAAAAACTATATCGTTGGATTCGTATTTGAACATAGTTTTCAGTGATATAATTTTAGGTGACATGCATCAGCATTTATCGTACTATATATAATGTTAGTTCAATTTTTGGTCGTACTAATCTATAGTAAGGTGCCCATGTGTTGCACGGAAGAGTGAAATGCATTGATCGAGGAGTTGTTTGTTTTGACAAAGGATGTGGGGGTCATATCATGTGTAACGGGTATCGATAGGTTTCTTCGGATATTATTTCATCTGTAGAGCTCACAAACATCCGGGTGAAATAGATAAAAATTTATCTTTTGCAAACAAAAGCGTTCAACGGTTCAACCTGCATCCAAAACTTGTGAAGAAATAACACTTATTGTGCTTTGCAAGAAATGATCTTTAAGAATTAGTTTTTGAGTATCGATTGTTATACATGTTGGCTACAGATGACATGGCACTTTCTTATAGTCAATAGTTGGCTATACTATTAAGCATTAACCATGCCCTTATACACCTAGACGGAGGGATTAAATCAGGATGACTTGGAAGGGGGCAGAGGAGATGTAAGAAATGGTTCATCGTAAGTCTTTCACCAGTACTGTAGTAAAAATTCATACATGGAAGATTATATACTAAACCATAAATGGATACACTTTTATTCATGCGGCGATACTCCAATAGAGCAAGATCATGCATGGAAGTCTCCACATGCTTAGACAGCGGATTACATTGAGCGAAGACTAATGATCAACATTTAACTTGGTAATGCATATGTCCAGGTGAACCTCCTTGGAGTCCCCGTGCACCGCATTGGGGGGTAAATCATACCATGCGTCTTCCATGTCCACATCGGCGGGAAGGCCCCAGCTCTGCATAGTCCTAGTCAGCATGATGGAGCAGGTGTCGCCGCCCACGTACCTCTGAGGGGTAGTAACAGTGAGCACGCACCCATACATCAGCCTCGTGTCAGTGTCAGCATCAGCGGCGTCGCCCCTGACAAAGATGCGGCGGCGGCCTACGTGAGCCTCGCCGGTGCCCACGATCAAGAGGAAGATGTTGTCGTCCTCCTCCGAGACTAGCAAGCGGCGGTGATCCTCCAGCGACTCCGGCACAGTGAACGGGTAGCAGGTCTCGTACTTGATGTTCTTCGCATAGTAGATGAACAGATAGAATCTAGGATACAGAATAGAAACTGAATTCTACCACGATTTCAAACAGGAAGGACAGAAACACATACGGTGCAACGGGAGCAGCACCGTTGGTGTTGAGGTTGTCGCCCATGTCGTTGAGGAAGAGGTTGTCGAGGTCGGGGAATAAGTTGTCCTCGGTGAAGTCGTGGCTAGCGGCAGTCGCGAGAGTGCGCCCCCCAAATTTCAACAGCACCTACCGAATGGAGCGCGGGAGGGAGTGGTTGTAGGGGACGTTGCGGCCGCCAAATGGAGCGCAGGAGTAGCACACGACGCAGTAGATGGTGCTCCTCCCTAAGTCTCTATCTCTACTCTTATCTCTATCTCTACTACTCTTCTTTGTTTTTTATAACAAATCGAATAGTACTGCGCCGTCCGCTCCATGCCCGGCTGAACACGCCTCCTCGCCTCCATCATCGCCAATTGAGTCTTTTATAGGAGGAGTAGAGAAAAACCGAGTTGGTGATGATGGTGTGCCGTGCAATGCATGGGCATCTTGCTATTTTTTGCATATAATTCCTAACACCACGTAGACACGGTCTTTGACCATTTTACAACTATGTTAGTATCATTGTTAGTGGTCAGCCCATGCAAGTTATAGCCTTGGGTGTTTTAACCTTTTTTTAAGTAATGATATGTGGAGGTTGTTCACCACGAGCTCAATCTTGGCGAATCCCACGTAACCATCAGATTTCCATCTGACGGTGGCTTGTTTTTAAGCCATAGTATTTGACAAAACCACCACCCTTACACACGTATTGTAACTGCGTTGCGGGCGTTTGGAACTGCCATGTCTCCCAGCGAACGTTTGCTGGGGATTGGAGTTAGCACCGATGGCGGTTCGTAGTCATTCCACACTCGGGCATTGAAGTTTGTAACTATTTTAGATTAGAATATACTACTTCTCCAGTGCTAGTAGTAGAGCAGAGTCCTACTCCACTACTACTCTACTCAAGCAAGTTAGGGCATAGTATTAGGTACTATAGGGAGTACCAGTACTATGATCACTCAAGCAAGTTTTCTGGCATCGATATGACCCTACGCTGCTGGTATGTGTCTCGTAAGTCAAGCGGCATGCTATAGTCATCATCACCTGTCTAGTTCCCACAGCACATATTCGCTTCTTCATCTTTATCCGCGCATAATCTCGTCCAATCTTCCATCCCCGCTAAGGCGCCTCCCCCCCCCCCCCCCCCCCCCCCGTCCGAAATCCAAGCACTAACAATGGCAGAACCGAGCAGCGTCCGCCGAAAGAGTGGCTGGAATTTGCTCCCCACAGAGGTAATCAAGCTCATTGTTCCGCGTGCGGACAATCTCAGTACCATGCGGCTTGTCGGGGCTGTACCATTTACTCAAAGCCCTCAGGCCGGAGCTTTTTTAAGCCAGCTCCTTGCTTGTTGATGCCGCCTGATCTTTAGAAACGGCATGTCACGCAGCATAATGATCATAGGGTGGCGAGCATCAACCCCCTTGACTGCGATCCGATCCCCGTCACACTCAACTACATCAAAGGTATGTACTGGGTCGGCATGAACATGTCTAGGATGGTGCTCATCGACAGTCACGGCAGATGGATGCTCGTGGATGTCTACACCCGGCGATTGATCCCCCTTCCTTCGATTAACATTGCACTGCTTTGGCACCACGGCCCAGAATACTCAGAATCTTACAGTAGCCAACATGATACCAAGTTTGATTTGCTCAAGGTTGTAATCTGCCAAGTGCCCACAAGATCTACGAATTATAAAGACTTCAGGCTAATTGCATTCTTCAACCGCAGTCTCGCCTATCTGAAGGTCACTGCGGTAAGTGGATAAATCTGCATGTCCATCGCAGGATCATACATCCTCCATGGTTGTCTGATGCCATTGAACACAAGGGCTTCATTTACGTTGTCGACTCCTTCTATGGTTGGACGTATTGCTGGCCTACTCCAGTCATCGCTACAAACGGCTGTTACAGCAGTATGTTACTTTCCTACAATATCATGATGGCTTGCTTATATTACTGTCAACATTTACTGAAAAATATTCATGCTCATAACATGCTATTCTTAAGCTTGACTACATTAAGAGCCCTTTTTTATTTGACTCCAACTTGATATGATGTTGTAGCCTGCCTGGTGTCCCTACCCTTCCTAATCCCAGAACTTTTCAAAGAAAAGCGGCATGGCAGTTGCAGGTGGTTCCTGGCTCGATTAGACGACGGCGAATGATTGATGATTGTTCGCATGTACCGGACGTGTTGTTTCGCGGAATACAATCATAGTCACTGCAAGGTCTTTGAGCAGGATCCCAGCTTCTCTGGGCCATTAGGATTTTTTGACTGGAGGCTGGTAAGTAGCCTTGGTACACGCTCTCTGTTTGTCAGACTGAATTATCGAATTAAGTAGGAGATAACCAACGGCAAGGATCATGATGGCAGCGCGGTTTCGTTCATCGGGCAAAACTGTTGTACACATCGTACCATGCGTCTCTGCATGCACCATACCCTGATATGTGCCGCCACACTCTGCAGCCCAAAGTAGGAGAGAGGGTCGCAAGTATCAGACTTCGACCTGCTGGCTAGAGTTTCCCCCGTCAGGCACCCATCTGGTTCAAGCCATCAACCAATCTCCACAGCTTAATAAATAGTAACGTCTAACTGAGCCAGTTAGTTAGATGCATACACTTGGTGTAGTAGGATCTTTATTTAGTTTGATCCATACACTTGTTCTTTTTTGGTAGCCCTTTTGTAATGATGGCTGATGTTTGGTTTGGAAGAGAGAGCTGCGTCTTTACTCTTCTAGCCTGCTTACTACTTCTGTTGCACCCCCCCCCAGCCCTGGTTGTTGCTGCTGCTTATTTTCAATGTACAATCAGTAGTATATTTTGTCTGTTGGTTGAATAAATGTGTTGTTAGAACGACAAACACAATGTTTTGGAAGTCGTTGCACGATCCGATCCTTTAGTGCCCCATACCGTACGTAGCACATACTATTTTTGGTAGGGAACACATTTTCCACTTGTTGATAACATGCCACCCACTGATGAAGGCCCAATAGAGGAGCCCATAATTAACTGGAAGGGAGGCTCTCACATGAATCCGGCCCAGGTACATGCTCATGGTCCCCTAAACATAAATAAGTAAATAAATAAATAAAGCTAAATTCTCATGCACCAGTTCTTTAAATTCACGATTTAACAGGAGGATATTATTTCCTATGATAGTGTCATTACATTCAGTCGATATTATTCTTAGGCAAAGATAGCGACCAGTCTTCTTTCTCCCAGCATTTTCTTCCTTCAACAAGCGGACCCATGCAAATCGTAGTCAACGTCATAAATAGTTCCGGTCCATTTTTATTTTTCAATAATAATGTCCAACCCAGCCCAGCACATTGGCGACAACACTTTATCCTCCGCCTTGGTGCGCTCGCCGCGGCACCGCCGTCCGGCCCAGTCAATATAGTGAATCAGGAGAGGACTGTAGTTGTGAGTATGACAGTAAGGACCCACCAGGTCCACTCCCGAACACAAGCAAGCACCTCTTTTACTACTCAGATGCACCCCTCGTTTTTTACTCTAATCCACCCTGACCCACATCATTTTCAAGGTATAGTCAATTAACGACAGAATTGCACAACTTTTTTTAGTAGTATTTCGAAGGAGCAGGTTATAAACTGGGTTGTGCTGTCTCTGTGGCCCGTCTAACAACATGACCAACCCAACAGTTTTTCTTTGGGAAAATAGGTAGCCCAGTATTTCTTTTTGAAGAATACCCAAGCTAGGCCTATTTGTTTTCTCCGACTTACTGGGCTGCAAATCTTTTAAGACGAGGAGGGATGCATTCCGGCCTAGCCAAAGAGTATGGCCAGTGTCTGTTAAAAGTAATATCAAAGGAGTTGAAAATTCCAAAAAAATGTAGCAAATGGGATATTAGTTTCTTTTTTTGTTTTTGTTCTTCACTGATATTTTATACTTCGTCCCAAAATTCTTGTCTTAGATTAGTCTGGAAACGGATGTATCTAATACCAAACGTGACTTGATACATCCATATTTAGACAAATCTAAGACAAGAATTTTAGGACAGAGGGAGTATTTCATTGGATTTAACATGACATAGTACTAATTTATTTTTAAATTTGTTTTACTATGGCTACTAATTTTTGGATTAAGAATATTTTGTTCCCCAGCAAAAATTTGTGACTTTTCAAAATTTCGCACATATTTAGTTAAAAAATTTAACCCTGGTACTGACCAGAAAATGGGCAGCAATTCTAAAAATGGAAAATGCGCTGCAGTAAATTCCATATGAATTAGAAAATGAGTAAAAGTTATAAAAATAATAGCAAATGGGTTGTACACGCCACAGGTTTCGAGGCTGACTTGTTTACGCAAGACTTTGTCAGTCAACACATGATTCTAGAAGCAGTGACTGTTGGATATTCATCCAACGGCCGACGTGCTTCTTCAATCTCTGATCTTCCTGGTCCAGCCGCCTAAACTAGCGCCGGCGGGATCGCCTGCTCCCTCCTCTTGTGACTCGCTGGGATGCCACGCAGGCTTCACCGGCCCACCCTACTCCCTCCGCTGGTTTGGCCGCATGCAATCAACTGCCTCCTTATTATGCGAAAAAAATGATTCCTCCCACTGACATCTGGGGCGCACCGGTTGGGAGGCTGACTTGCGGGCTTACTAAGTTGATGCGTACGCAGGGCTTGTTAACTTAGTCAACAAACGATTCTAGCAGCATTAATCGTTGGATTTGAATCGAATGGTCCTGCTGCTTCTTCATTAGATGCTCTTCTTGCAAAAGCCGCCAAAACCAGCGCCGGCGAGACCGCCTGCTCCTGCCTCCAATAGCCGGCTGTGCTGCCGTTGAGGCCTCACCGCCCCCTACTACTCCCACCGCTAGCCAGGCCCTGCAACGACGGCAGCCTCACACTACAGCCGAACCAGTGAACCCTCGTACTCCTCTCCGCGTGGGCATCCACTGCCACGTCTTCCCCGGCTCTGCGTCGTCCCCTTCCTAGGCCTCGCCGTCGTCCACCACCCTGGTGCTCTCGGCATGGCATGGTCAACGTGGTCAATGAACGACTTTCATCGGAAGAGTACTGTACGTGGAGAGGCCGACAGCTGGGTCCACGGTCGCGGCAAGGAAGTGCCTCCTTATTACGCGGAAAATAATGATTCCTCCACCTAACAACAGGGACCCATCGGACGGGCCATTGTATTTCACGAAAAAAATGTTTTCCCCCTGACTGCTGGGACCCACCAGCTACATCTTCGCACGCAAGGAAGTGCGTCCATATTACGGGAAAAAAAACGATTCGCCTCCTGACTGCTGGGACCCACCAACTACATCTTTGCATGCAAGGAAGTGTTTGACAGTCGGGATCCACCTGGTTGAAGCGTACGTAGCGTTGTCATTCTAGTCGCGAACATGTACGTACATACTGGTCGATGTAGAGGCGCACACGTGTCGTAGTAGAGGCGCGCACATGTCGTAGTAGAGGCGCGCACGTAGCGTGTACATGTACGTACAGCGGCCAGGGTGCAAGAAATAAAATACGGCCACGTACATACATACGGGCGGGGTCTCGAACGCCTACTCGCGCATACGTACGGCTAGGGATCGTGTACATGGCTGGGTCGGAATGGAGAAACTGCGTCGTCGTCGTGTTCATGGGGAGGCAACGGAATGCATCATGTTCATCGAGAGACAACGAAAGGCGTGGGAGCCAACCAGCTTGGACGGAACAGCCGATGGAAACGAGGCCTGGCGTACCGCAGAACGGAGAAAACGGCCTTGTGTTTGACTGGGCACGGTCGAAACGGGATCCTATTCATTGGGAGGGGTCTGGAGTACCGCAAAACGGAGGAAACGGACTTTTGTTGGACCTCCTACGGTCAAAGCGGGGTCCTGTTGATCGGGAGGGGTGTGGCATACCGCAAAACAGAGGAAATGGACTTGTGTTGGAGCGCTACGGTCGAAACGGGGGTCCTGTTCATCGGGAGGGGTGTGGCGTACTGCAAAACGGGACTCCACGGGATACTGTTCAAATCCACCGTCGACCTCCTCCAGCCTCCACGGGCTACTGTTCATCCACCGTCGACCTCCTCCAGCCTCCACGGGGCTACTGTTCATCCACCGTCGACCTCCTCCAGCATCCACCTGCGACTGTTCATCCACGGGTTCCTGTTCATCCAGCCTCCACCGCGCGCTCCTCTATCGGCTACTGTTCAACCAGCCCTCCGCAGGCTACTATTCATCCAGTCCTCCACCGGTTACTGTTCAACCAGCCCTCCACGGGGTTGTCCTGTTCATCCAGCCCTCCACGGGGTCCTGTTCATCCACGCCCAACTGGCTCGATCGATCGGGGTCATGTTCGTCCAGCGGCAACACCACGGGGTCCTGTTCATCCAACCCCCACCGAGAACTGTTCATCCACCCCCCCCCCCCAGCAACGCTCACTGTTCATCCAGAGGCAGCATCTATCGACTTCAGTTAGCAGCAGTAGCGAAGGAATCGCTAGATAGCTCGGGTCCAGTAACGCGTAGCCTGCAGTGCAATCGCTCAGGTTCAGTTAGGCGACGCCTCGCTCGGGTTCAGTTAGAGCCCAACGCCTCGCACCCACGCGCATACGTGTACGAGAGAAACACGCATCACTCGGCCCCCGACCACCCACCGTAACCGGGAACTCCCCGATATTTTCCTCGGCCTCGCTTCTACCACGGTTTTTTTCGTCATGGACGGCTCAAAGAATGTCATGCAGTTGCGTCTCCGGCCCGCCCAGGACGAAAAGCCCATTTTCGGTCATGATTTTTTATCATAGAAGTAGGAGCCCACCACATCTATGATGATACCGAGTTTTGTCACAATTATAATCATAGAAGTGTCATAAGTATGATAGAAAAAAATTCGTTCGGCCCAAAATGTCACGGATGCGTCTTTTTTTGTAGTGCTTCCTACCCATGACTCCGTTGTCGCGTGCCTCTTGCTGCATGAGCCCCCTTTCTTCCTCCACTTCTCAAGCTCTTGTAGTGATGGCGAAAGGTGAGATGGGTCACGGGCGGAGTCATGGCTGGAGCACCGACATCGCTGAATGAAGGTCAACGTGTGCGAAAGGGAGAAGAAGTAGCCGAGCGTCTCGCTCGAGAAATGGTTCCACTCCACCACTTGCAACCACCATTTAGAGGCCTTCCTGGCCGAGAAGTCGTTGTTGCCATTGGGGGTGCAGTGGTGGAGGGAGGAGGTAGAGGGTGGACAAGGTGGGCCACGACCCACCCTGGTATTTTTTGAATAGCTTTATAGCATAGGAAAAAATGTAAAATAATATTAAGAAAAAATATTTTATATGAACAGTTCTATTTTTGGTCCATCCTGACCCATTGGGCTAGATCCGCTACTGTCTGGAGGCTGCAAGGGACCTAGGCTTAACCGGCGTCGGTGAGCAACGAGGGCGCCTGCATTAGCAGTTCTTTGGGCGTGGGATGGGCTTTCCGCTGCACAACTTCATGCGCGGCCAAATTAACTACAATGCCGCGCGCGTAGTGGCGCGTGGCCACCCTTGCTTCCGTGCAGGCACAACACATCAACGATTGTGCCGATGACGGCTAGCCCCCACGATAGCGTATCAAATGAGCACAACTTTTCAAGAGTGTGATTAAACAACTTTTGTGAGGTTTGGATGTACAATTTTAGGGCGGGAGGGGGGTTGAATCTATCAAAGAGGATTTGAAGGTAAAAACCGGGCACCTCTATGTCTCGCTTAACCGGGTAGTGGGCCAACCCATGAGCCATATCGTCATGTCATGCTGACGTCACAAACGTGTTTATTTAGTTTTTAAAAAAAATACCAAATACACATGTATTACGAAAAAATGTTAATGTTTTCAAAAGTTTTCATCACACATCTAACAGTGTAAATTGTAGAGTATAAAATGCTCGCTCAACTTTTAGAAAGTGTTCATACCATTTAAAAATAAATGCATGTGACATCCCAAAAATGTTCACCCCTTTAAAAAAATGTGTGCGATCTTTTTCTAAAATATATAAAGTAATGTTTGTCTAATTAAAATATGTATGTTACATTTAGAGAAATGTTCACTTCTTTCAAACAAAATGTATGTGACATTTAAAAAATATTGAATGAAAAAAGTGTTAGCATAGCTTAGAAAGAATGTTCCGTATCATACACAAAACTTTTAAATGTGTATTTGAAAACTATTCAACAATTACTCAAAAAAATGTTTAAACCAAGTCTTTGAAAAATATTGATCATGTATTTTAAAATGTTAAACATATATAAAAAATGTTTTAGATGCAACAAAAAATGTACCACACGAGTGTAAAAAATTAGACATCAAAACATCTATTTAATCACAAATGTTAATGATGTATTTAATTTTTTTATTCCTGGTGTATGCAAAAAAATTACAATTTTGTATGAAAATTTAGATATGTGTTAGAAAATAAGGAAGAAATGAAGAAGAAGAAAACAAAGAAAACCGAAGAAGAAGCAAAAAGGAAAGGAAACCCAAACAAAACCAAGAAAACAGAAGAAAACTTGTGCAAAACAATGAAAACAAAAAAAATAGTTGAAAACCAAGGACGGAACAAAAGAAAGTAGAAGAAAAAAGAAAAAAAGAACAACAAAAAACGAAGAAACCAATGCAAAAACACTGAAAAATAGCGAGATCACTAGTTATGGCGACACCTTGCAAATGTCACTCCGGCCATCTACGGTGCTAACAAGTGGTGCACTGCATGTGCGCCACTTGTTGCAACCTGCAATTTTCATTTTTTTTCCATTAGATCAGTTTAATTAAAACATTTTATCTTTTGAACCATGCGTCCAAATACCGAACCGTTTTCACCATTTGATTTATCATGTCGAGATCTTTGCAACTATATACCATGTTAATAGGTTTCGACAAACTATATTTTCGTGAAAACCTGAGAAAAACCGTAACCGAACTCCCCCCCCCCCCCCCCCCCCCCTAAAAAGAACAGCAACCGCAAAAACAAAAATAACCCGGAGCTCGAAAGCACAATTGCTTCACTCTTTTTTTGGAAGCACAGGTTGTGCTTTTTCCTTTTTTTAGGGTTTGTGCTTCTACGTTTTTCGAGGAAGCACAAATGTGTTTTCCCTTTTCGACAAGTACAATTGTGCTTCTCGTGGAAGCAGGTGTTGTGTTTTTTCTTTTTCTAGAAGTATAACTCTGCTTCGCATAATCATTTTTCCACCAAAACCTAGGAAAAGTCAAACAGAAATCGAAAAGCTGAAAAAACAAAAAACACGTGTAGAAAACGAAAAAACATGCTCTCGCGGGATGCACCTAGTGCAACACATGGCAACACAGGGACATGCCACATGGCATGCTGGGAGGCACGTAGGAAGTGCCCCTTGCAGAGGGCGCCTGCTAATTAGTTGCTCTCAAATCAAATTACCTATTGAAAACTGCTACGAGCGATATATAGCCCTCACGGTAAAAACTAGGGAGCCGCAATCCCGCTTCTAGTGAGACCAAGGAAATTCTAGCCCGAAGGGAGCCGCGAGATGGACCGCCCCAAGCGTGTGGAAGGCACAACTTCGTTTGTTTTGTATATCTTTCTTGCTTTTTACATTTTTTTTATAATTTGAAATATTCAAATAAAAATATTACAAAAACACTTTACGTCAAAATTTGAAGTAAATTTTAGCCAAGCATTTGAAAAATGTTAAATATTAATAGAGAAAAAGTTTATCATTTATACAAAAAAATACAATGTGTAAAAAAATAATCATTTATCTAAAAAATGATGATAAAGAATTTTTAAAAACGTTAATATTGTATTTAAAATATGTTAATCAAGCATTTAAAAATATTAAATGTATATACAAAAAATATTGACCATGTAATAGAAAAGGCTAATCTTATATTTGAAAATGTTAAATATGTATATAAAAATACTGGCAAGGTATTATTTTTTCTAATATTTTATTTGAATTTTTTAAATATGTATGGAAAAATGTTGCCCATGTATTAACAAATAATAATCCTATATTAGAACAATATTAAACATGTATTAGAGAAAAGTATCAGATATATACCAAAAATGTACAATGTGTACGGAAAAAATGTTCTATGTGTACATATAAAAAATGTTTCAGATGTATATGAAAAATGTTGACACGTATTGAAAAAAGTTAACATGTGTTGAACAAAAAAGAAAACCGATGAAAATCAACAGAAACAAAGAAATAGAAATAGAAATAGAAAGCAAAGAAAACAAAGAAAGAAGCAATGTAAACCAAAGTATAACAAACAAAGAAAGAAAAATGAAAAAAAACTAGTCAAAAACAAAAGAAAACTAAATTTACAAAAAAAGAAGAAAACCGTGGAAAAAAGGAACCGAAGTAAAAAACAACTGTACATGAAAAAAAACAATTATATGAAAAAATAAAAATTAATTATAAAATCCGGACAAGTGAAACCATTGTACAGGAAAAAACAATCCATGGAACGGCGAGCTATCGAGCAAGAAAACACGTTAATGGGCATGGATATACCCTTTTTGGCATCTAAAAGCGCTGCTTTATTGATAAAAAAAATGTTCACTAGGATATAATGCAAATCTGGAGGGTTTATAAGCCCCAAATGGCGCCCTAAATCGAGACAAAAACGTGTTTGGCAAGGCTATGCACCTCATGATTTGATGAGCGACCTTTAAAGGTTAAGGTGCATTTCTGTGGATGCTCTTTCGTATCAATGATCTCCTTTAATATACTTTCGTGCCTGCCTCCAGTGCCTTGCTTAATATCATTGAGGACTGCTTGCAGTCTGATGCAGCTAAACCCTTTGGTAGTGAGAGATCCAAGGCTAGAGCAAGCGCCTCTCAGCAGGCTAATGCTTCAAGCATCACAGGA